>NW_009259433.1:279451-291122 GCF_000687185.1 Egretta garzetta | reverse complement strand
CCAGGCTGTGAGCAGGAAGCCTGGGTCTCCTTCACTGCTTTGTTCTGCTAGAATTGTGAGGGGGCAAGAAGAGATTGTTTCTTCCACACTCTGAGTAGCCCTACTGCTGGCAACAGATGCCTATGGAGGAAACTGCCTTTGAACAAAAGGGCCCCCCTTTGCCTTCTCAGAAATAGTTGTGAAACACATAGATATCATCAAATTTTGATGGCTATAGTAATGAAAAGAACAGAATTGGAACAGATCTTTCCTGTCTGTGTGATCATGAGACAAACATTCCTCGGAGGGTAGTGGGGGAGGAAGAAATTAATCACAAAGTAATAGGCTGACTGCCTGTGCCACAGCTGTAAGGATGAATGGTCTAGGAAATATTAGATCAAAAGTTTCAGAACTTGTCAGGATTTATGTTAACCTAAAACAGATTCTTCAAATGTAGATTTTTATATTTGAGGGCAGCCTTACATGGAGAACGGCATTTGATTAGCAAAAAAAATTAAAAGACCTCTAATAGTGAGCACCCTGTCAGCAATTGAATAAGTCTTTACAGGAGAGGGAGCTACCATCCAGCTTGTCCCCATCATTTGTCTCATCAGTCACTACTACATCCATGCAAAACCTTTTTACATCTGCATTCAGGTCTGAACTGGTAAATGGCATTGAAAAAATATTTAATAGCCTTAGAGTTGTTTTACTGTAGGCCTTGCTATGATTTTAAACTTTTTCTTTCTTAATTTCCTAGGTTAATGCATGCTCCTGATGACAGATGGAGACTATAACATTGATAGAACCTTTCTTTTTTTCCTTCTTTCTTTTTTCTTTTTCAGGGAAACCATTTTCGTAAACCATTTATAATTACAAAAGAAAATGCAAGCCAAATGCTGACAATTTCACCATGAAGTACAGATGCTTTATGTTCCCTCACATTCCTCATTGGAGGATGCTTCAAAAGTATTTCCCTAATCTTTATAGGCTCTTTTTAAATCAAAACACCAATTCTTGGGCATTTGAAACTGTGCAGATCCACATTTCTATTTGAAGAGGAAGATATTCTGCCACATTGCTCACTAGTTCATCTTCATGAGCTTTAGTACTGCTTTTGGTACATGAGAGGCAGACCACCATGATTTTACTGACTTCAGTGATGTGAACATGGAAACAGTTTCCCATCTGGAAAAATGTTTGAGGAGTTCATATATTTGCTCCAATAAGGATGAAATCTTTCTAATCCCTAAACTGCTCCTGAAATGTTGAATAAAGGAAATAAAAGGGGGGGAGTAGTGGTTGGATCAATTGAAATACGTTATGTTAGTCCTTTAAAATAATTTTGTTTTCATTTAATATTTCAGTTTCTTTCTTGTATAATAGGTAAGTTACAAGTAGTAACCACTAGAAATGGGATATAATTTTATATTGAACCTGAAACTTGGATTTTTTTAGCAATTTCAAGCCTCCAACCAGCTGTAGCTTGTAATAATAACATAGGAATGTAGCTTTTCAAAATGTAGCAATGTAAATTTAACTTCAACTTCAAACCCACCTCTGCTAAAAAAGGGATTATTTGTGGATTATAAAGTTCAAATATATTCCTCCTTCACTTTTGTGTATGCTAGTTGTTCGTAGTCTGACTAAAGCAGTGTAGATAAAGGCAGAATGGAGTTAGAATTTAATGAGCTTTTAAAGTAATGATATGACAAGGTAATGACTAAGTTTGATTTACCACAATTCTGCCAGGAAACAAAAATAAAAAACAATTTGTATTTTATATATGTTGTTTTTCTTTAGGTTCACAATTAGCTCCAGACTTCTCATAGGAAGAATACTGCTTGACTTCAATATGTCTCCTGTGTTCATTAGAAACAAGGGTGAGAAAGGGTGCCAAACAAACTCCTGGAAGAAAAAGGCAGGATTGCAACAAAATGTTAAAAGAAAAAGAGAAATAAAAGTATAAGAAGACATGGTACCCAAAAACCACTTACAAATCAGCTGATCACCAACACTATTTTGTATTTCTTTTAGGTTTGAGGGCTTGTCATTCTGAAAACATTTTAATCTTCAAACTTCTCTTCCATTCTCCACAAGGAAGCACAAGTACGGTACCAACTAAATGTTTCATCACTTCAGTTCCTGAAAAGCAGTCAGGCATGTAAGCCATTTTTACTAAAATAAAATGTGGCCGTATTACTTTCACCAGGTGCCAATGAGTACCTAAATATTAACAGTTAATTAATTCAAGTCACTTCTCTCTTCTACTTGTATAGATGACATGGCATTCATAGAGGACTGTAAAAGCAGGAAGACAGCTGAAGCCTGAAAGCTAATAAGCAGCCTTTCTGGAGAACTTCATAAGTTCAGCAGAACGTTCTCAAAGGCTGAATTAAAAAATTACATTAGTAAGGAGAGATAGGGTCATTTGTTCAAAAATGCATGCCCCTTTTGCTTTCCCTTGACATTTATAACATACGAAATAATTGAAACCACAGTTGGGGCAGTTAAGGTAGCTCTGTGAACAGCAGTAATTCAGCAGGTGGTAACAACACTAATTTGGAAAGGAACAGAACCGACCTCTTTGCTTTTTTATTGGGATTTTATTTTATTGTTTTTGAGAAAGCGTCAAAGAGAATACAAAAAAGCCTCTATGATACTTGGAGAAATATAAAATTAATTCCTTGATACCATTAGAAATACCCAGAGATTAGATTTTCTTTATGTTTCTAATCAGAGACACTTAGTTTAGGTAGCCTAGATCCACAATTTTGGATTTGTAAAAAACAGCTTATGTTTTCAGAAAGAGCTTATATAAACAAAACCCAAATGAGGTTTCCTTTTGGCTTGGAAATGAAAGGACCCAATCAGGAACATTAGATCTCTCAGCAAGCACAAGTGGTCAATTTTAAATCATTTTACTGTACATACAGCTGCACTTAGGTGCATACAGCATTTTTCCAGGCATAACAGAGGTATATAATGAGAAAGTCGGAGTACAGATTTTCTTGCAGGATTTCAGTTCTGTAAACATAAAGGCATAGCAGGTGTTCGTGACAATTTTATTTAACACCAAAAAATCTAGTATTATTTTGGAAAGTTAAATCTGTCATTTTGAGTCTGAACCATAGCCTTTGTTTATTTGACATCTTTATAGCACAAATCACTCTGAGTGCCTCTCAATAAACTCAGTGTCATTGCAGCAAGTCACAAGTAATGTATCATTACCACCATTTTACAGATTTGAAGACCAAGCACAAGGAAGTCAAGAGAGTTTCTGTTGCACAACAGGGACTAAAAACATTATAACAAGTTGAAAGACTGCTCAAAAGATGTACTATGTGCTTGCTTTACTGTAAACCTAGACTCTGAGCTTTGCTGTAAATCTAAATCCATGAAGCACTTCGTTCACAGTTTAACACCACTTATGCTATCAATACAGACTGGTACTACCTAATTTAATAGTTGGAGGTAGTGGCCTTACCAGTAATTTTTTATAAGGGTTTTTTTTGTCAGATTTTTATTGGAATTTTTTTTGGTCAGAGCTGTTAACTTACTGCCAAAGTCAAAAAGTCTTTCCTGTTCTTTCTTTTTTTTGGTCCCACTTTCTTTTCTAATATTATCTATATCTATGGGTGATGTTTTTTCCACCTCCTCTTGCCTTTAGCCAGAGAAGAACCATGTTCATTGCTAATACAAAAAAGAAATCTATGTATGGACTCATAATTATCTGGTTTCGACTTTTACGTTTCTGGATGTTGGGTATCCAATTGTTCTGGATCAAGATATATGTCCTAAATGAATTGAACATAAAATGAACAACAGTCTGCACTTCCAGTTTTAATATTTCTATTTACAAGGTTCATTTGCAGCTGCAGTTGTAAGCTTTTGCTATAATGTAGTTTTGACATTACAATCATTTCTTCAGAAATCAATGTTGCTACCATGATAAATAATAAAATTACCTCAACAAGGTAAGAAAAGTCCAGGACATTTCCTCTGGTTACAGGCCACTTGTGAATATATCCTTCTCCCTGTGTTTGCCTTGGCAAATGCCACATGAGTGATAGAACAGGTGAATTTCAACGAGATTTAGATCTAGAAATGTGTGGGAGGGGAGAATATTGCCAAATGTTTTACAACAACATATGTTAGAGACTAATGGTGTTACTCAAAATCATAAATAATGAAAGAAATTGATATCACGAGTGCAGTTTGCCTAGCATCTCTCAATTATAGAAGCACTGGGTATGTATCAAGTTTATGGTATTGCATAAATCTTTATTAAACACTATAAAAGGTTTACACTTTTTTAACAATATGCAAATAGACCATTTAATTTGCTTACAGCCCTATCAAAATAAAATCCCTATAGGGTATCTAGGCAGCAGTAAACAAAAGTCTTTCAGGAGTTTGCTGCTGACCTTTTCATAACTGCTAGGCTTCCAGCTACTGTAGGGAATACCAAACTTGCTGCAGTAGCTTCTCTACAGCAGCAGATAATGACAGATGATGTTTTGGAGGACTGTATTCTCTTATAGTATGTGTTAGTTCATGATGGACATACTGTCCACATGGACATACTTCTTCTTAACTGACAAGTGGGATAGGAGTTGTTCTGAAAAAGCATCAGGAACTGAGGGGTGCAGGTCCAGACTACTGTCCAAAGGCTCCTGCTATAGTGCTTGGGTGATGTAGGTTCAGCTGAAGCTGAATTTCCTAGATACTTCCCTATTTCTTAGGTAATCAACTCATGAAAGTAACTCTTTGTCCTTACTGACCACACAGAGCTTTGGGCAGCTGAACACCTACTCTGGAGATATGCTACAGGGTATTATCTGTTTTCTTCCTTCTGACAGGGAATTGAAAACCAAACACAACCTGCACTCATGAAATGTTAAGGCCTTTTATATTAGAAAAAGAAGGAATGTGTTCTAGGAAAAAAATAAAATCATGACAACTTCAGAAAGAGTATGATAATCATCTGCACTGTTTTTGTATTTTATCCAATGATAATAATTTTCACTTCTGGGAAGCATCCTAAACCAAAGCACACAGACATTACTGCTTCCTCTGCCTATATTTTAGGCTGGTTTAGTTTAATGTTTGCACTGCATTTAAGGGATGCTATTAAGAAAGCAGACTGCAGGTACCTCTACTCAACACTGCTCTTGGGCTCACTGTAAAGAAGTCAAGTACAAAGCGGGAAGAGTGCATGGATATGAATTTAAAATAGGGATGTCTTGGATCCCGAGAGAGTAGTTAACCTAAGTCACTCATTTCTGGAGTGAGCTCTGTTTCCTCTAGGCACGTTGCTCTGAAATAGAAACTGAAATGCTGAAGGGCAGGATAGTGTTTTGTATTGCGAGTCTTGTGAAGAGAGTGACACCTTTGAGAACCTCTGAGTCAGATGCCTAAACCCCAAAGAGAAATGGGATCCTGATGTCAGCTTCACTTTCTCTTGGTCTAGTTAATGTTTTGGGCATCACTGCATGTTTTGTATTTCTTTCTGGGGTACCTCAGAAGTACCTGTGTTTCTTCTGTGTTATTATCATTATGTTTCTAACCCGTTTCTAGTCAAGAATGACTTAACTGAACCAAATCTCCACCAAGATAATCAGAACTGTCATGAAGTAAAACTGGACAATAGCACGCATATCAGGTTTGCACCATTCATTACTCCAAGATGATGATTACTCTATCCCTCCTCCCGCTAAACACCTAAATAGATGTGTGATACTATTGGCCTAATGCTTCGAGTCAAATACATGTTTAAGTGCACTGCTGGATTGGTTCCAGAGTCAGTAAATTGAGATTTCAAGATGGAAGCGCTACAGAACTGCAAAGGATTACAACTACTGCTATTGAACAAGTACATTCTGTTGCATTTCTTAATGTATTTATGTTTATAACTTTTAATGCAGTTTCCCCCACTTATCTTAACCACTTAATAGAAATGTTTGCTAGCGTAAGGGGACAGCAGACTGAAAATCACTGTTTAAAATATTAATAAAAATTAATGCAGTTTGAAGCCACACATTTGAAGAATATCTAATTATAACAAAACAATTTATTGATTGGTAAGTTTGCTTTCTCCTTTCAATATGCCCAGCAACTAGTATACTTTTGTTATGTACAATCCATTGGTAATACATCATTCATGCATCAACATTTATTTTATTACTGCTCATAATACATTGCTTTTCCTTAGCTATACATATATCCATTTTGCATTTCAGGTTCTTTCTCCTAATTTTAAGTCATTCATGGCTTTTTTTACTATTATATGTGAGTCTATGTTTGTGAGTGTGTGTGCATACATATGGAAGCATGAGGATTTTATTTAGTTCTTATATTTTTTCCATTAGCTTTAGAAAATACCTTTTGGTCCCTATGCCATTGTCCTGGTTTCAGCTGGGATAGAGTTAATTTTCTTCATAGAAGCTAGCATAGTGCTGTGTTTCGGATTCAGTACTACAAGAATGTTGATAACACACCGATGTTTTTAGCGATTGCCAAGTAGTGCTCAGACTACTCAGGGACTTTTTGAGCTTCTCCTGCTCGGCCAGGTGCATAACAAGCTGGGAGGGAGCACAGCTAGGACAGCTAACCCAAACTGACCAAAGAATTATTCCATACCATATAACATCATGCTCAGAGGGGTTAGTTGGTTGGTCGGTTGCAGGGAGAGTGATCACGGCTCGGGGAGTGATTGCGGCTCGGGATGTGCTGGGCATTGGTTGGCGGGTGGTGAGCAATTGCATTGTGCATCATTCATTTTGTATATTCTGTATATTCTGTTACCATTCTCAATATTACTATTATTATTATTTTCTCTTATTAAACTGTCTTTACCTCAGCCCACGGCTCTAACTTTTTTTTCCCTTCCAGATTCTCTCCCCCATCTCACTGAGGGAGGGGAGTGAGCGAGCGGCTGCGTGGTGCTTAGTTGCCTGCTGGGTTAAACCACGACAGCCATACAGACATTTTATTTTCTTTATACGCAGTTGAAACAGACTTGTAAGAAGCTCTGGAACAAAGATTTACTGAGGAATAAAAATGGTAATCATATTTTGCATTTAGTAAAACTCATCAAAGTTGTTCACAAGCTACCTACACATAAGAGTAGGGATGAATTGCAGCTCCTTCTGAGTTGTGTGCTCAAACAAGATGACTGGCAAGCAGCAGAGACCAGAGTTACAAAAGCTATATATTTAAATAACCTTTTTTTAAAATTCCTTCTACTGTATAGATTCTGGGTGTTGGTTTTTCTTTTCAGTAAATTAAAACAAATTTACAAAGGGAGCCTGAGTAACGCTTTTCTTTCTTCTCCTACCTTTAAAAACCTTTTAATTCTTCTTCCAACTGCAGAGATTTGAAATCTAAAGGTCTTTCCATTGAAATATTATTTTTCTTTAAAAATAATTACAGACTAAAATAGGATACATACATAATGAGAAAGTAAAAATCATAGAGAAGTGCAGATTGTATTATAATTTGGAGAATTTGGGGAGAGAAGGTAGCAGTCTAGAGGCACTGGAATTTAACATATATTTTATTCCCAAACTTAGTCCATATGTTTCCAGTTGTCTTTTTTAATATTTGTTATTGGAGTTCATCTTCCAGGAATACTTTGTATAATAGCATTATAATGATTTGGATTGTGTGGTATGAAATTTATTTTATTGCTGAGCCATAAGTTCGTAGGTTTTCATTTTCCTAAAAATTTGTCCATTTCCTTTTGAGTGAGTTGCTTTGATCAATAAAAAAAATAAAAAAAATAAAAAAGAAGATATTACTCTGGAAATGAGTTCAGATTAAAGTTTGAGGTAACAACTAACAGATCCAATAAAATCTTCAGCTGATTTGTGTGTGTCTGGATACATTTGAGAGATCTGTTTGCTAGGCTAAGACCATGTGAATCAGATAATTTGAAGAATACATATTTATGTCAAAGGGGATGCGTAAGGGGAGAAAACATCGTAAATGAACAATGGGGTTTGATGAAGGTTCCCACTCCCAGACCCAGTAAACATCTTTCCTTACATGACATTCAGCTCACTCTCTAAGAGAGTGGAAGGATCAACTGGGATGCAGGTGCAATAAAGGAATGGGTCATATTTAACGGGATGGAGGTGAAATCTAAGTTCTAATTAAGTATTCCTCACTTCACTTCAGCCTTAACCTAGCAGCTCCAGCTTCCACAAGCATCTTGGGATTCATCTCAACAAATGTAGGCATTATTGTCTGCATTATTTTTCTAGTCTTGCTTTACAGTCAGTTGAAATAAACAGATACTTCTAGGTCACATTTGTCTCATTGTAAGCCTAATGTTTAAAATAGATCAGATGAATCACACTCCAGAGAGGTCCATTTATCTTCATTGATTATAAAAGGAGCCTAAATGTCTAACATTAGGGGAGATGGAGTCTATCCCTCAGGTTCTTGTCACGCAGGCACCATTCAGAAAGCTCCGATTCATCTACCAGGGCAGTTTCTAACAGTTCTGGAAACCATGTAATCATGTTGGTGTAGCCACCTGGCTACACTCTCTCACTTGCTTGTATTCCCACATTTGGAGTGAAATGTTTGGCATTGGCTTGATCCTTGCCTGGAATTACAATGCTGTTATAGAAATGACCTCCAGTTTTCACTTGCAAGTTCTCCAGATACTGGAAGCTATGCTGCTCTTAATGCTGGACTTTTAAGCTTCTGGTCTGCGGGTTCAAATCTAGACCACTGATGTATGCTTTCAGGGTTCTTTCACAGGGACACGGGCGCTTAGATGTCAAGCAAGCTACCAGGAATTCAGAAGTCACCCATACTCCAAACTTAGAGCATAGAAACACAGTGAAGTAGTGGGGTAAATGTCAGAAAGGATCTCCAAAGGTAACAGAGCTAGGAACTGCTGGACACAAATGCCTTTCAGGGCTCTGCAGAGCACATGCCCAGAAATGACTGCAGAATAAGCACAGCAGCCCAGCTACCTCAGGACAGCAATCACATGGACAACAGATGACACTTAATCAACTGTAGAGTTAGAATGAAAGAGGCGCAAGAAGAAAAAGTGAGGGAGAAGAAAACTGGATCTGTGTACACACACAGGCATGCCAGATTCCCTTTTCCACATGCTAACACACTGCTGGCCATGAAACACTCTTCAGAGTTCAGCACAGTCCAGCAAACAAAAGCATGTCCTGCATCTCTCTCATGTGGTGCTCCTACATCTATGCTTGGAATTAATCAAATATCTCTGAGTTATGGAACCAAAATCCTGACAAGCAAAGATATCTAGAGGCTATATCCCAGCTGTTATTTACCTCCCAACTCTTGATGAGTCTTTTCAGAACTGATAAGGACTTTACCCTGTTTTGGAAATGGTGAAAATTCATAGAAGAGAAATATTTCAGATAAAAAGTTTAGAATTCTACAAGTCAGTGTTTTCCTCCTGATGGACCTGTTGTGAGGAGCTGATTCTTCAAGCACAGTAAGTCATCCACCTTCACAGTCATGTTTGGGGAAGAAATAAATTCTGAATTGGATTTTCCAGTCTTTGAGGTGCCTTTTATTTTCTTCTCTAAGTTGAGTAATGAAATTCAGACTATGGCAGGTACTGCGATCTGAACCTGCATTGTGAGGAAAATTCATACTAGTGCAAAAAGATAGACCAATGCCTATTTTTAAATATGTTGCCTTTAAAGCATTCTTCATAGATATAAGTAAAAGGCTCAAGGTCATAGGCTTTGGAAATTGCCTTACACTGATTTTTCTTCTCAACACGAAAATTCAACAGAGTCGTTACTCTAATTGTTGGGGTTTTCTTTTTCCTGAAGGAAAATATTTGTGTGTATATATATATACATATATATATATTATTTTATATATATGTTTAAAAATTATTCATATTTAGTTTTATCTATGTGTTTTATCCAAAACACAGCGCCATACTAGCTACTGTGAAGAAAATTAACTCAACCAAAACCAGCACACCCTAATTTTAACTGATTATTCAAAGGCTAATACAAAATATATTTCCATATGAAACATAAGAGTCTAGTAGTGGTGCATACCTGAGTAATATAGAAGAATTTACGTTTGCTAAAGGCTGTTCAGTGATATACCTCTCTAGTGTAAGCCAGTGCCTCACTGTTACTGACCATTCTTCTCATCTATCACCTACTAATTTATCTTTATTTTTTTTAGCAGCAATTCCATATTTAATCCTGGATCCTGGATGAAAAAAATATTGAATAGTGTCAGGTTGAATACCATCTCCTCTGAAAACATTCTCATTCAGTAATGAGTCCCATTGACAGTTACTTTTGGAGATCCATCACTTTTTATTCCATTTAGCATGTGCTTTATTTTTATACAGTATAAAGGTAATTTTTAGAAATCTGAATGTCAGATGGTTTAAGCCAAAAGTCTTACAAAAATCTGAACGTATTCAGTCTTCAGTAATATCTTTATCAGCTAAACATGTAATCCCATAAAAGAATTGAATCAGGTATGTCTGACAAGGTTTATTTTCCATAAAAGCATTTTGATTGGCATTAATTATATCCCTATCCTCTGATTTTGTATTAAGTGGTTACTGTATTACCTCTTCTATTATTTTGTCCAGGTGGCTGTTAGACTAACCAGCCTGTAAATATCCTGGTCATTCTGCCTGTCTTTTCTGCATTCTGGCACATCTGTAACATTTTTCGATTGTTCTGGAATATTGCAAATATTTGAAGAGTATTAAAAATTAGTATTACTGGGAAATTTTTTTGAGCTGGGTCTGATGTTTATGTTTAGCAGCTGTTAAAACCTCTTCAGTTTCTAGTAGACTGGAATATATCTCCTCACCTTCTTAAGGGTAAATACAACTTTTTTTCCATGCAGGGCAGACATATTTATCAAATGCATCTGCCAGGCCTGAATAATTTTTTAACAATTAGTACACCTACAATGATGTCGGATTATTTTTTTTCCCCTTCTGCTTTAAAGAACAACTTTGTGGTTAATGATCATCTTTAGTGTTTTGGGGTTTTTTAATCAGCTTTCTTCAGTTCATAACTTTTAATGTATTTTGACTCCTATTTTCCACTTTGTCCTTTGTTATACATTGCATTTTAAATTTCTTATGAATGCCTTCATAGCATCACTGAATCAAGTTTAGGTTTTAACAAAAGCTTTTTTTTTTATTTTGCTCTTCAACAGATCTCATTAGCTGTGGATAAAACACAGAGCCACAGAAAAGTGCTTAAATTCTGGGTGCCTTCTGGTGCAGCCGGAAGTAGGTGGAGTGATGTTGTTTTGTCACCTGCAAGTTTCATAGTCAATAGCCTGTAGTTTCATATGGACACCCAGCTCTGAAGTCTCTTCACGTTTGATGTAGGCATGCTGTAAATGCACAAGGGACTGTCCCTTTTTGTCATTGTGCTGCTGTGTCCCTGGCTGCAATCAGTGTGGTTCTGCAGAGACTGCTGCTTGTGAAGTATCACTTGGCAAATGGCAGAGCACAGGACGAAGAGGTGTCAAGACTTACTCTGTGGAAAGCATGATGTTACTCAAATTTTTAACCCATCGTTTAATTATACAAATAGTTTTTTTCAGTCTTGGCCGATCATGTCATAACCTTTCTTATTTAAAACTCAACGTGCAAAAACCAATAAAAAATCCGTGTGCCTGGCAGAATACTGTG
>NW_009259433.1:234131-279438 GCF_000687185.1 Egretta garzetta | reverse complement strand
TGAAACACAAAATGTTTATGATTAAATTGTTACTCTACTGAAGCCTTTTTTTTATAATCAGTCATTATGTTTGAATGGTGGTAGAATCATTATCAAAGATCCACACTTTCAATAGAATATATATATTATGGTCAGGAACCTGGGAAAGCTGATACTGAATTGATTTTCCTTATCTGCACTGAACAGTTAAAATTCTGTAATCCCTGGGGTAATTTCAAGAAAGAGTTAAAGCCAATTTCAAATGAAACACCAGCTGGTTCCTCTATTCAAACTGAAAAATTCAATTGCAGTTTTACAGTGAAACAACTGTAAAAAAGAAAAACTACAGGCTTTTAAAAGCCCTCCAGTAACTGCATCTCAGATCAGTTCATATTAAAACATTTATTTTCCTTACCTGAAATGTCTGATTCCATTTGAAGAGAAGACATGCTCCAATTTAAACCTTCTTATTTATTTATTTATTTATTCATGGTGTTTAATATTGGGAAGGCTATAAATTGTTTCTGAACTGTGACATTTTCAATTTTATATTCCTGGTGCAGACTGTCAGTGAGAATACTTCATGCCTAGAAATATTTGTCTGCATTTTGTTATATATTTTGAAGCTTCTCATCTCTGTTTGTTAGTAGTCCATTTAAATATATACATAATGCACAAGGACACATTATGTACATACAGTAAAAGTACTCCAGATAGTTTAAGACAATTCCTCAGATCCTGACATATAACCTGCCAGTCCAGGAAGATCTGACCTGTAAAGTTCAGCTACACCCTACAGGAACTTTCTAGCCTTTATTCGAAAAAAAACTATACTTCCATGTCACAAGATAATTTATTTTCTATAGTAGTTTAGGAACTCATTAAACATAACAAAAGAAAGTCTTTTAGAACTAAAATTCCCATTGTTTATAATTCCAATAATTTCCATTAACAGGGCAGTTGTCACCCAGATAGATTCCAAACCACTTTGCAAATTATGTCTAACAGGAACACTCATTATTAGTGAGTGGAATGGTTCAGCACTTCCTAGCCATTTAAACTAGAAAGTGAATTGCAGTTGTGGAAAATAATTTATCAGACTGAAAACGGTTTGTGAAAATAGGTGCTTAACTAAACAAGGAGGAGTTTAGTTCAAACAGCAATAGTTGTACACCGGCACCTTACTGAAAGTTCTGTAGAAATTTCGGATGCCCAAGAAGTCACCTAGAATAAAGATATGTCCTGTTAGACTGGATTTCTCTCACCCTAAATGTGAACATACCCCTGACAATGTCCATCAGTTCTCAAGAATGAACTTCTTTAGAGATTTATCATTAATGGTCTAAGCAGGTATATTTTTTTCCTATCTCATGAGCTCTGACAAGGGTATGTGCCCAAAAAGTGCAGGAAAGCATGTTTTGACAAGAGTATAAAGCCTTTTTATAGGTTGCATGTGTTACTGCTGGTGTCATGTACTAAGGGATAGTTACAAATTAATATTTTTACCCAGGCCAAGTTCCTGTAGGCTCCTGCAGAAGGTAGATTCTGGTCACTTAGATTAAATTTGTATTATGAAACATACAGTAGGGAACCAGTCACCAGTATGGTCTCAGAAATGTGTGCCAAACTAATGGCTAATATATAGAAGCAAATCCATTCATGATTAGTAAATTAATACTGAAAGAGCTAACTGCAGAACACAAGGTATTTTTTCTGTTTAGTGCTACATCAGTGATAGATGCTAGTCATTCTATTAATTTCTTTCATTAGAGAAAGGTTTTATTCAATGTATATTATCAAACAGAAAGCATCACTAGTCTGAGAACAGTGAGAAATGAGGATGTATAAAACCACTGCTGCACAGTTGCAGAAGGTATTAAACATGAAGGAAGCTTAGCAAAGTCTTTTGATGGAAAATTTACTCATCTCAAAACCAAAAAATTCAGGCTTTCTCAAGTTTGGAAAAGCTAAGATTAAATAACTGTGAGGGAAAATAAAATAAATTCATTTTTTTAAAAAGTCAGTTTGAAACAGGAGACCGGTTATAGAACGATGTTCATAAACAGGAGGGAAATAATTACTCAAGGTCTATAAAGCAACTCCCTTCCCTGACTGGAAGCTGTGCAGCTGTCAGCTGCTAACTGAAATTTCTTTAGTGGATGGGCAACTGCAACAGGTTTCTGCTTTGGATACGGCAAATATTACCAAGATTTAGTACCTGTAGCTGTGAGTTTTAATGATGGTTTCAAGAGGGACATTCCTTGGGAATGGGGACTGAAAGGACTTTAATCTCCTAGTACTGTTTCTTCCAAAACAGCATTTAAGCATCATGTGAAAGCGTAACGTTTGTGTTTTCAGTTCTATCAGTAAAAGAAGACTTGGCCTTTATGACAAAGATTTTTGCATTTGTCACACCTCTGAATTTGTTAAACTTGGGAGGACAGCCTCTCTGTTTCTTGAGAACATCAGTACCCCTGTACAGAGACATGCAAATGTGCACACCCAGAAAGGCCAGTGGGAGATATAAACAGAGGCAAGGGACATCAGAAATCAGCTTTTATGAAAGGAATAATGGTACAGGCTATCTTGCACTGGAAACACTCTATGGGTCAGATTAAGAAGTTCTGAAACAGCAAAGGTAATAGTATTGATTTGGAAGGAATGTCTGGTTAATTTTTCACAAGGCGTAGTTTCCTCAAAAATCAATAACTTTCTGCTGTATCTTTATTCTTCTTGATAAACTGTGTCTGTCTGAGAAACTTGATTCCTAAGCTCAATTAGATTCATAAAACATTCACAGACATACACAGCACAAAAGAAACACAAGCTTTCCCAAGGAGCAGTGAGCATTTAACCCCGAGGTAGGACAAAGTGAATTATTCTTCCTTGATATAGTGTTGTCTTTGCACAGATGTGATTTCTTTTTTTCTTTACTACTATAATTTTCTTTATTTTTGTTGGTAATACACAGACATCTACTCAGAAATTCTTTTTAAAGTTTCCTTTTGTCACATGAATATTACATTTACCGTATCACATTTTACATTTTTAAAGTGTATGAAAGAAAGATGACTACTCTTAGATATGATACAAGGAAGGATGTACATGGATACAGTGGACTGGAAAATGCTTTTTGAAGGAGAGATAACACAGTCAGAAGGATAAAAAAAGGAATAAATTGGGAGAGATCAATGTAAAATCAGGGAATTTTACCTAGAGGATGTTGGAGCAAACTCCACCTTCACTCTGTGAGACCTAGGTGTGCTATGTTAGCTACTAAGTTAATCTTTCTGCATCTGATTTATTTAGCTCCATTTGTTACAGAGCCCTTGGGCAAATAAAGCTCTTGAGATAAGCACCTGTATTTGCATGTCTGAAACTAAATTGTGTAAATACCTTTCTTCTTTCTTTGGAAAGATGCTGATGATGAATACACGTCCATATTACAGAACTCCTGATCACAGTTACGGTTTTCCAAGTGTATTAAATTTACCTTTGCATCAAACAGTTTACTCTGTGCTATGCTGGTCTCCAAGCAGATTTTATGTTGTGCCAGGTGGACATAAAATGTAATCAAGACTTATAACCTTAGCAGAAGCCTCTTCAGCTCATATGAAAGCCCATAGCCCAATGCATCCCGAGTAGGAGCCTTCCCTAATCACATGAAAGTCAGTCAAGCAGTAGTCACTGCCATTTGTCTTCTTAAAGGCAGTGAATTAAATGACTTGTGAACAGCACTCCCCTCTCCTCCTTAATCTGACTGCCCCTTCCACCTCAGAGTCAGTCTATTACAAGCAATGAGTGAAAATGGTGGCAGACAGGACAATTTCACACTAACTGAACCCATTTTCTGCAACAATTTTGACATCTCCCCCCCCCATTAGTATGTTACATGTTTTGCAGATATTTGTTATTCGGTTCCTTTTGTTTTAAAAAGACTATCCAGTGTAACCAATTTGCTGTGGCAATAGGGAGGGAAGGAGAAGCAGTTAATTAGCCCTAGAATAACACCCTCTCCTCCAGACACTGAATAATGAATCACAGGATTGGGATGTAAACCTGCAGTAGTGGATGTCACCTTGAGTACTGTCACTTAATTGCCATATCTTCAGGGGCCCAAACACATCCTCACCTGTAGATGCAAGGCATGTTAAAACATATTTTGAAGCTTGAGAGTGGATTCAACAGTCCATGTAGCTACAGCAAGCTTGGAGAATGCTAAACCAATTGTAAACCAAAGAAGGAGGATTTTTCCACAGAATCAATGACAGAGAGGGTATAAAAACCTGGATACACATCAAACTTTCTATTCTAAAATTATTTCTGATGAAATATTGCAGCAGTGAACACAGGTAACCTCAGCAGCAGAGATGACTATGGTCACAGAATTTTCCCTTGTTTTATGTAACTGGCCAGACTGGATGTCAGAATGTACAAAACCAAAATCTCTAAATCCTAAACTCTATAGTTCTATTTTCTCTCATTAATTTGGCGTAGTACCATATGTGGTTTGGTGGGGTTTTTTGCAGAAAACTTAAAGCAACATGCAGGGGAAAAAAGATTAAAAAACTCATTAATTTCACTTCCACTTATTTTCCCCCCCTGGATTCTGATCTTTCACATTTTACTTAACAAATTTTAATGTCCTTTTAAAAAATTCTCTGTGGATGTGTAACTGAAAGAGATAACACTAATGCCTATCACCTCCAATACTTATCCTGGTTAGGCTGTATCTCAAGGACAAGCGGTAATAGGTTAGGAGGAGTGTGCATAAGCACTGAAGTATGTCCGTATCTTACTGGAGTACATCTGTAGCTGAGTAGATACTATAAGGCTGTAAAGGTTGCTTGAAATCTTACAGTAGTAGATTTTCTTATGAACTATCTATCTGTAATCACTTAAACCTGATCTCACTCAGGTTACATTGGGAAAAAGCCTTTGTCACAGTTAGGCAGCGCAGTGTTCCAGCTCAAATCCATGCACAGGACAAAACCCACTTTGCATCCTACTTCCATCATTAGAGAAAAGGCCTCCCACAGATGAGCCATTCTGATATATTTTTATTTCAGTAAGTTATTGCACTGATTGTGGGAAAAAAACCTTTGCATTCTTACTTCTTAATGGGACAATGATGGAAATAACTTGATATTCAAAGGTACCAAATTCCCTGTGGAATAACATGAGATCCTAGTTATCTAACTCATCTCAGACAAAAAATCTCTGACTTCCATAGATCTGCACTAAAGATGAGTTTGGCCTTAGAAATAAAATTGCCACAAGTCTTACTTTAAGTTTCAAGATGGAATGAAGCCAAGGCCAGTCAAAACCCACAGTTTCCCTTGGTTTAACGTCAAGTCCATAAGCTTCCTGTGGTTTTCATGAGAGCACATACATCAGCCCGGGATTAGCAAAAAGAGCATCCACATTTTTGCCCTTCTATACCTTCTGCTGCATTTTATGCTTAGAGGAAAATTCATGTTACCCTGAGGTTACATTATGAACATTTTGCAGAAATCTACAGAGAATAACCAGAGTATATGTATATATAAAAACACATTATGTTATTTTTTATTACTGCATGTATTTTTTCTACACTTTTTCCAAGTACCATTTGAAATCTCTCATTGTATCAAAGATTGTCTTTGAATTTCAAGTAAGTGAGGAAAATGCATTTTTGAACTCTAATTTGTTCATAACCATTGTCATTGAACAAAGACAAAGCTAGTTTTTAAACCATGTTCTATAATAACAATAGGAACAAGAATAACATATGCTGAATGCATAAGCAAAATGCCAATGACTGGAAGATTAAGGCTTTCTCTTGACTTCATGCAAAACATTTCACAGCTGGTATTTCCACAGAAGCATGCTCAGTGCAAAACCTTGTTGCCAAGGCAAATGTTTCATTTTAACAGCTTTTTCTCTTTAATGGGTGCTTGTTTCAGAGTACAGAAGGGTTTATGTAGAATATTTTGGTTTTAAGAGCATAAAAATGAAACTGATTCCTTTAACAGACTTACTAAATTAATCTTTTTCTTCCCTCAAGTAAATGGCTTTTATTTTTTTTTTCTAAAAGGAAGAGCACATTGTGTGTAGAAGTCAAAGGACTTGGAAAAGACCAACTTTTATTACTGATGGTCAAATTCATCACATATCAGCACGTGCAGGACTTGGAAATCAGTAGTGCCCCTTCCTCCTGTTCTATCCTTCTTCCTATCCCTTCCCCTGATCCTCTCCATTACGAATCCACTACATTGGTTTTGCTCTTGTCTTACACCCTGTTTGTCTATCAAAAGCAAACAAGATTCATTCTTTGAATCTTTTCCAAATTGAAACTAGTGATGCTTCAGACTGGTGGGTGAGGTGGGATAAGCTTCCTCCCAAATGAATATTTAGCCAATGCTCCTGCTTAGCAGTTATGGTAACAAGAGCCTGTTTTCAGAGCACTGGCTGCTGTCCCTATGGAAGCCAATGTTAGAAGTTGTTTACTTACTTTAGGGTCAGTATTTCACCCTGAGTTTATGGCCAAATAGTAAATATACCAGACTATTTCAAGACTTCTGAAGCTTTTTGGTAGAAAAAACAAAATAGTGTTTTCCTATCCATTGTACAGGATATGTTATTCCGTGCAAAAAAAAAATGTATTTTGGTAGAAAAAACAAAATAGTGTTTTCCTATGGAATCCATTGTACAGCATATGTTATTCCGTGCAAAAAAAATGTGAAAAAAATAAGGTTTCTGCAAGTATTTGCAGGCTGGTTTTACCTAGTTAAGAGTCTTCTGCAAGTTAACTGGCGTAGAAACTCCAGATGGAACACAACAGTAGTGGGAACTTGCTACAGCTCTCCCTGTTTGCCTTTGTGCTCCCCCAAGAACAATCTTCTAGCTGATATAAGGCACAGTACTGGACTTGGAAGATGGACATTCAGTGCTGCACTGTTGAGTTTTGACAAGCAAGAGATTTTCTGGAGCACCCAAAAAATCCTTTAGGCATGAAAGGGCCCAGAAAAGACAGTGGGGAGCTGATACACTATAAGCAATATTACAAGGATGTTCTTGTTCCCAGTGTCAGGTTTTAATTTTTTTTATTGCTTCTAGCTGCTTACAATGTCAGAGGGTCTCTTGGGCAACATGGTCCCAGTGTCATCTGAGCAACCAGCTTGGAGGCAGCTGTTTTAAAAAATTCAGCCTCTAGGAATTGTTATAGTTACATTCATAAATGGATCAACACTATCATTTAGAAGATCCCAGATGCAGTAAGAGTTAACGTAATTGTAAAGGACAGCTACACGAATGAATATCTGAAGAACAATAGAAACAGCCCATGGGAGTGAAAGAGCTGGTACAAGAAGATTAAACTTGAACTAAATGCCAAAACAGAACAAAAGAGAAATATGCTCCAACACCACTTTGTAATGTATAAAACACTGATCAAGAATACACCCCTAAAAATGGTTTGGATTATTACCTGTGATAAATCAAGCTGGTCCTCATGTTTATGAGCCTCAGCTTGTACAGCTTCCACAGAAAAATACTGAATAAACCCTACAACTGTATTGGTTTGCTGTTATTATTGCAATATTTCTAAAATGTAGCCCACTCTCATATTTGTTACACTTCTAGATCTGGATAAGTGAAAATGCAGTCTTTATGATTTGCAGCACCCAGCCTTGTAGGAGATAAGCTACCATAGGTTCCTGATCTTTAGATACACATAACTGATGAAAATGGTGTTCGTGACGCTAAGGTCTGAATATTAGCACTATTGGGCAGACAGCAGTCATACAGAGTTCTCAATAGCCCCTTTCAGCGCACCTTAATCCATACGTAATCTCCTGGCTATTACAGGCGTACAGTCTTCACACATTGCTCTGCCAACATGCATCAATCCTGGTCTGTGAAGTGTCCTCTGTTATTCTTATTCCACACCTTTCTTTAGAAGAAAAATGGGTGTCATTCTTAATGGTATAGTAAAATCTGTGATGTGGATAAACTGCACCCGGGGGATCAGACTGAAGCCATTCAAATTCTTTTCACTATGGGTCCTAATGCAGAATTGGAGCACTAATCTCCAGAGATAAAGGGCATAGAGCCGATTTACCACTTTTGCCCCCAGTTTTAGCTTTGATTTTATTATTTGTTTGCTCTGTAACTTTCATCTTTTTCCTAGACCCTTGAGCATTCAGAAACTCTTTGCAACTTAACTGCATTCAAACGTACTGTGTCTGGCTGATAGCTCTGAAGTGTTCAGAACATACCTTCATTATCCAGACTGGAATTAATTGACTCTTTGTAGCACAGATTATATCGATATGAAATAGGCTATTATACAGTAGGAATACAGCATTTTAAAACCTTGTGGAATGGACACAATGCTCACTAGATTCGTATTGATTTCTCCAAGCAGGAATTATGATCAAAAACTAATTTCAAGCTGAGTTAAGTTTCACTAAGATTGAATAAAGCTTTCTATTAGTTCAATTACTACACACCAAAGAGTGAGATAGCATTCAAAGAATGGCACCTTGTTTGGAGTGATTTCTAGATCATTGAGATTCTCTTAAAAACAGCTGGTAAGATTTACCACTATGCATTCAAGAAAACCTCAAAGCTTGGTGCACCACTTTAAAATTATTCCTTTGCTACTTAAAGCTGGAAACTTTGATTTTCATTACTTCTTGTTAGTAGAATAGGTGGAAGAATATAGTTATTATGTGCTTCTTTTTACATGTCTGTATTCTTTCTTCAGCGTATGAAATAACGAGATTTTAAGTATTTGGAATATCTAAATCAGAGAGCCAATTAAAAGAGCAAAAGTGTCAGGTTTTTGTTTTCTTAGGGTTGAAGTCTGGCAATTAATTCAATGACTTCACTGTATTCTTAAGGGATACTGAGTGTGAAGAGCAAACACCTCTGGAGACAGGTTTTGAAACATTGCATAAATCATGCTGTCCTGGAACAGTGGACGTAAACCGTTTTGATGGTTCACTGAAAAATGTTTCAGTGGCCATTTGGTATAAGAAATGCTATTTTCTTCCCTTTCTATTTGTCTTGGATGGAACATGTAAAGACTGGGAAATTGATTAGTGGCTTGGGAGAACTTGCAAGAAGAGCAGAAAAAGATGAAAAAGGTACAGCAAAGGAACTGTAGTTTCTCTCAGTCACCGCAAGAGCCATACTATGATCCATTTGGCTTTGACAATGATTCCATCAAATATTAACAAATATCTGCAACAACATGGTCTCATTGTCCACAAATATAGGTACATGAAGTATAGCATGTGGTTATGGGAATAAAACCCTGTACTGGCTACACAGAATTGATCTTGGTACAGAAATATTCAGGGTAAAATCTGCATTTATGTGATTGTAATTGTATCACAAAAGATGTACTGAATATAAGATATTGCCTAAATAAATTTCTCCTTTGGACCGAATTAATTTCTTATTCTGAGGTATAGTTAGAATACTCAGTTTTGATTCTTACTGGAAACAAGGTTACCGCTAGTCAGAACATGCCAATCTTTCATCAATAGCACTTAAATTACTTTCACAGGTCACAACAAACCATAATTTTCTTCCAGTCTTTATATGAGTTAAAGAAGTAAAGTTACATTTACAGAAAGAGAAGTAAATTATATGCATCTAAATCCTTAATGTGAAAATGCTTATGCTCTTAGCTATGGATCCGTTGAAGATGTTCCTAATACAACTACATTTCTTTAAGTACTAAAAATATTTTTCTGTGATTGTTATTGTTTATGTGTATTATTGACTGAAGCCCTCTAGTTCACTTAACTGCAAAAAAGTTAAAGCCTCATGTTGGAGCAAGGCAAGCTTCTTTATATTGCCTGTCAGACAGCTCACTCTTCCCTGGGAACATAAGATTTATCTTTAGCTTCATGATGGCCTTTTTTTTCATGGAAATGTAATGAATGAAAGCTGACCAAGAGAAATAATGAGTATCAAAAACTAAAGATTAAGATTAAAAGACCCAAACTGCCCCCCCTCCCCCCCAAAAAAACCCAACCCCAGCAGACAGAAAATAAAGAGTATAAAATTCTTAGTGAGATGAGGGGAAAGGTATTGGGCAGGTTAACTATGAAGCTGTTATCACAGCTCTCTGCTGTTTCAAGTCTACTTTCTGTATAATCCCTGCTATTGAGCTGATCAATGGGAAGAGTGAAAACAGGCCAGAAGGGACCACTGCAGGACCTAATGCGATTGCCTCTGCACTCAGTATACAATTTTACAGTGATATTCCTTGACACTGACTCTCGAGGACTATTTACTGAACTGAGCAGCAAGTAGGGTAACCTGGAAATTTTAGGAGGGACTGAAATTAACAAATTTAGGGTAGTAATTAGAAGTTGTTTCTAGTCACAAAAGAAATAAGGATCTGAACCTTCTTCCAACAGGAATGAATAGAGAGAACAAACCCCTCTCCCAAGACATGTGTAGGCAGTGTAATGCGACATTATGAAATACATGTATAAGGCACTATGAAATAATTGCCTGCTTTTATGGGAATTGGATTCACTGACCTTGGAGGTTCTTGCTAGTCTTATATTCTGTGTCTGTATTTTTGATCAGAACAGTGGGAAGGGTGCTCATGCCCTCAGCCCTTGTCCTCTGAGACTGAAAATCAATTTATCTTCATTACACAGTCATCTAACCCTATCATTTGATTTTTTTCACTTCTATGTGGACTGATTTTTTTATGTGTTCATCTCTCTTTTTTTTTCTTAATTTTGTGCCTTAGCAAGGTTTTGTTATCGATTCCATTTTTTCCACACAAGTTTTTCATGTTTTTCAACCCTAAGTAGAATATAAATTTAATAATATTGAGTCAAGTTTCTAAATTCATGCAGACCAAGTAGATTCAGAATGAGACATATCAAAATTATCATCCCTATTTTAACATAGGCTATTATGATATCAGTTGGACACTTGGCAGATCTAGAAACATTATTGTACATCTATGGGCATTTTAACCAAATCTGAAACACACAATTAATATGGTACGATGGAAGGGTTTAACATCATAGTAACTTTGCTATGTCATGTTGGTAGCACAGTAGCAGCTAAGTAAATATGGATGCTTAATGGAGTATGCTTCTAGAGCATTGTATATCAAATTAATGGCCCTATTTATAACTTGCATTAAATTTTCCATCATCTTGTTTTAAGACCGGAGGTTATTTTTTCAAGTTGATATGGAGTGTTCCTTTTTTTCACCTTCTTCTCTCAATCCTGAGATTAAGCACCACATTTTGAGCTGGCATAAATTGTTATCAGACTTCTGAAGGCAATGAAGCAATTCCAATTTACACTAACTGAAGATTTGTCCAAACAAAATGAAGAACCTAATCCCTAAAGGGAAGTAGGTACATAGCTTCTCTGACTACAGTGATAGCTGGGAGCGTGAGAACATTTTAGGATTTAGGCAGAGGTGGCTTATTTGTACAACTAATTTCTGTAATTAGTGGTGAAATCTTATTTCTATATATTAGGGAAAGCTGTCCCTCTAGGATCATACACAAGTTGCCAGGCTATAAATAATAGGATGCTAACAATTATAAATCAGTCACTTTCTTATATTGACACTAAAAAGAAAAAAAAACCAGTCCTGAGTTTTAAACTCAGAAAAGATTTCCATTCATGTGCATATTCTGTATGAACTTAAATAGCCATGCCTAGCAGCGGTACAATTTAATAATTCATTATATCATACTATTACAGTACTATTTTCTCCCATCTGCAAAGGTCTGGGTATCAGCACTGGAAATACCATGTGATATAAATGATCAAGAATATTTCATAAGTAATAAAAAAACACACAAAGAAAACAGTTCTGGACACTTACTTGACTTCATATAGCTTCACCCTTCACATAACGAATTTACTGAATAATCAAAATGGGTTGATGGGTCCTTAATGATGGCATGAAATCCTGGGGTCATTTATCCACAATCAAACAGCGTGACCTTTACATAAACTTGAAGTCCTGACAGTCACAATGACTGCAGATCAGCTTACGGCATCACTATACCATAGTAGCAGATGTTTGCAATTGTACTTGTTCCACCACCTCTCTAATGATGTGGAATTGTCTTGAGGGAGAAGCAAAAAGCCAACTTAATTTAAGGATCGAAAAAGTGTTTGTTTGAACAAATTAAGAAAAGATAGACAAAGCAGACAGTATGAGATCTCTAAATAAGGCAGACCTCTAGGGATGAATTAGTTTGACTTTATCTTTCAGTAAGCTTACAAAGAAATAGAGCTGCCAAAAGTACATAATAATATGAATTAGTGTATTATTCATATTTTGGCTGTTTCATCTCAATCAATATTAACTTAATATTAAGTCAACATAAATCTAGCTGCTATTCTCAAATGTGTTTCATAGCCACTTCCCTGCAATGAAAGATGCTTTCATTTTTATGCTTCACATAGCACAAAAGGGTACATTTGCATCATACCTTCCTCATTTCACCTCACCTCCCAACATTGTTATCATTTTGATGACTTGTTTCCAGTGATACACAGCCCATAATTGTGCTCACGGACAAGAGGTGAGGGAAAATACATCAAGTTAACAACAATTTTATTACTGATTTTTAAGAAAGGAAGAAAATGGAGGGGGAAAGTAAAAAGAAATATTATTTAAATAATTCCATTAACATTATTTTTTAATTTTAAGACCATAGAAGCATTGTTTAATAAAAAAAAAATTGCTGCATGCTGCAATAAAATATCTTTTTATAGAGTTATATTCTGATATAATTTAAAAGTAGTGCTTTAAGATTTGTATTTTGGTTTTATCCCTTGCTGGTAACTTTCCTACAATAGTTAGCATATTAAATCTGACTGAGAACCAGGTTAATAATGCTATGTATCCTCTTATTTTGATTTCTGATCAAGCTGTAACCCAGCATTCATTAGTGTTGATACTTTAAAAAAAATATTCTGAAAATCTTAGAACCACAGCAGAATCAAAGTCAACTAACATAACACAATCTCAAAAACAAGCAATCTATTTTTCCAAGCCTCCTAAATCCAACACCTCTCTCTACTTCTTGTTCACTGTACAGCATAATCCTGCAAGGCAGCAGCTGCCTTAAATTCCACAAAGCAGCATTTCACCTAAGCGGATCTCTGAGGACTGGAAATTCCATGTCAAGCTTCCCTGTACTCAGAAATATTTCATCCTGAATTTTTTTGGTGGGAATTTGCTGGCAACCTTTTTTGGAATACCAAAAATCAAACCAATGTTCAAGAAAGAAGAGGTGTTGATAAGCTTTTTAAATCCAAAACCTGTTGACAAACTGACAAACTTTCTGGGCTTGTTCTCCAAATATGGAATGACCTTTGTCCTGGTTTTGGCTGGGATAGAGTTAATTTTTTTCCTACTAGCTGGCATAGTGCTGTGTTTTGGATTTCATATAGGAAGAATGTTGATAACACACTGATGCTTTAGTTGTTGCTAAGCAGTGCTTACGCCAGTAAAGGACTTTTCAGCTTCCCCTGCTCTGCCAGGTGCACAAGAAGCCGGAAGGGGGCACAGCCAGGGCAGATGACCCCAGCTGCCCAAAGGGGTACTAAGGGGTATAGTCCATACCATATGACATCATGCTCAGTATATAAACTGGGGGGAGTTGGCCAGGGGTCAGCGATTGCTGCTTGGGGATGGGCTGGGCATTGGTCGGTGGGTGGTGAGCAATTGCATTGTGCATCACTTGGGTTTTATATTCTGTAACAAGAACTACTTTTTTCTGATTATCTCCTCCATCCCATGGGGGAAGGGGTGTGTGAGCTATGTGGTGTTCAGCTGCTTGATGAGTTAAACCACAACAGCCTTCTACCAAATGTTCTATATAACTCCTTCCCAACCCCTACTCTTACAAGTACATATATTTAAAGTGTGCACACACATATACACGTGCTCACACACACACGCCTGTACACTCACACTCAAATCTATAATATTTCAATTAACTTTATCCGAGACTCTTTTATATTTTGTGTTCCAATATTTACTTAATATAGAAAAAGCTATGAAATAGAAGTCTTGCTAGGCTCTTCTAGACACTGAATTAGCATCAGGAATTGTAGCATCTCTTCTGTCTCATCTCCACCTCTTCACAATGACTATACCACTCTTTCAAATACTCTTATATAGTCAGTATCTTTCATAGGTGATAGCAACGAATTAGAATAATGTGCCCCAGAAAATAATCTTACTAATGGTATAGTCTTCTGAAACAGCAAAGACACTGACTTAAATTGCCACAGTTATCCTAGGAAGTAGACTACACTGCCTGCTACAGAGAAAGGCAAAATTTTTCTAATGTCATTGGCAGTCTAACCAGGGAGAGGGAAAAGGGTAAGGCAGGACATTTTCCTGATTGCAAACCTGGAAATGGGTCTAACTGACATGGTATTGGTTTAATAAAAGTGGGTTTAACCAGGATATAATTCTAACATAGTAAGCAAAGTGCACCAATCAGTCCATTTGAGATTTCTCAGTGCTAGTAACTACATGGATATATCATACCTATGGACTTACTGTGATTCTTGACATATCTACAGTTTTCATGACATGGGGAAAATATTTCTTGCCTTGCTTCAGCTCATTCACAAAAACCAGCCTTCTCCAAGAATAAGAAGTCGTCAAGGACATCAGTTCCTTCTTTCAGTGGCAAAACAGACTCCGTCTTCCAGTAACACATAATTCAATGCACTGATAAAGCCGATCCAATTCATTTGATTTTATACCTGTGCCAGGCTTGGACAGATCATTTATAAAGCAAGCCTATGGCTGTAAAAAAGGACATTGCATTCTCATTTGTCTTTAAACTGTTTGAACGTTTGAGTGTTGTACTGAGTTCATGAATAGTCCAGCATTTCCACAAAATGTGCATTATGTGCATTAAGGTACCAATTCAGTACAATACATAAACATAACTTTGACTCTGAACACGAGTTGACTCTTTAAAGACGTGTGCAGCAGAACTGGTCAGAAAAGAATTTTTTTTCTGAAGTTTACACCTCTAATTCCCATTGAACTACTTGAGACAGCTATGAGCAAATGACAACAGTAAGCAGAGAAGGTCCCACAGCTGCATGGACTGCTGTTGTTCTTGAGGGTTATTTTAACTTTCTTCAGATTTAAGGGCAACCGATCACTCAAAGTCCATATTCTCCTCAGCCTGATCTAATGTCAACACTTTAGACTTGTGGATGCTGATATGTCAAAAAAAAATTTCCTCTTTTGGCTCAAGGTGCTCATCAGCCATCTGGAACTGCTTCCCTAGTCTCATCCATTATGTAAATGAGATGTAGTATTCGTTACGTTTCATCTACTGATACTAACACATTAATGTGCATGTTACAGCTTGAGCCCCTGAGAAGGAATTGGCTTCACATCACTCACTGGCTTGAGATCACATCCCATTACTTTTATTGGCCCTGTGGCATTTAAGGTCACTTGATTCTTATTACGGCAGATTTCTGTGATGTCAGTAAAATGGTAGCTACCCCTCCTCATTTCCTTTTCTTTTTTTTTTTCTCCCCAACAAATTATAGTATTTCAGACCACTCCGTATCTCATTTGTTCTATGAGATTCTACCTAATTTCTTCATTTACCTTCATGCCTTTTTACTGTTTGAGAATGAAGTACCTGAAAAGTTCTTTCTCTATCCCAAAATAAAGCAGGAGGAAAGCAAGATTTAAAATATCAGGGAATTTGTTAGCAGAATTAATAAGGAGATTTACACAGGAGCTGAAAACCTGTTCTGTTCAATATTTCATCTGTCTTTGATTTTTGATATGTAAAATGAGACAAATTCAGTCTGGTAATATCATACCTGTGTAAACAGTCCTTAGTCACTCAAGTGAGTAAGCTGAAATCAATGTGTAAATAAGCATTATGGCTCTGTCCTTGAACAGCATAGTTTGAAAGTGCTGCAAACTCAGTCAGTCACATTTATAACTATGAAGTACCATACAGGATTGAGCCCTGTCAGAACAGGACAGCAGATGTTGATGGAAACAGTAGGCATATTCCAATCCAGTACCATTTGACTTTTAAATGAAGACTCGCTACATGTCAGGGATTTAACATGCTTGCTCAATATTCCAAATCACCTATAGTGTAAAAGGAAAGAAAAGTATAAAGTGCAATTAAAATCTGTCATTTAGCATGGATAATTTAAATATGATTTTCCTGTATTAAAAAACTGCTTGCCAAATTCAGAGTGGAACTGAACTTTAAATGCAATATAAACTCTCGGTGAGCTTTATGCAGAGAACTATCTGACTAGAAAATATAACCAAATTGCTTTTTTCAGTTATGGAAATGCATTGCAATCTGGCAAGAAAAGTAAAACATGTATCTGTATTCAACGAGGTAAACATGCATGTTATTAATAAAAAATCTCATTACTCTGCTTTTTTTTTCTTATTCAAACAACCTTTATCTACTTGAGAAATCCCAGGGTCTTGAAAAGGACTATTTAAATGAGAAGAGACAACAAGATGGGTTTCCAGCAACCATACCTTTGAAGACGATAGGCTTGGTAGAACATCTCAGTTTGCAATTTTTAGCATTGTATGAGGCTACAGCATAAGACAGTTTTAATAAACATGTATGTGATGATTTTCAAAATGAAGGAACTGGCTAGATCTAGATTTTTCCATGCTGAGGTTGGTTTACCAGATCATAAATGATCAGATGTGATAATGTGCGGTTTGGGATTAGGAAAAGTATAAACACATTATTTTCCTCTTCTGGGCTATTCTTCCATTTTCTTATTATATATCTGTATTTATCATCTTGAAACAAGCCATAATGTTTTGCCTCAAAATAAAATGGAGACAAAAATATATTTTTGCATTCTCCATTTTATCATAAACAATATTAATAGACATTAATTTACATTTTCTATTTACACCCAAAATGAGAATGACAGATAGAAAAAGTTTCTGCAAGAAATTACCTCCTCTCAGATCCTGGAAAAACAAATTCTCTTCACTAATATCAGCAACTGTAAACAAATTACACACAGATTATTTGGTAGGACTAGCTCTCATATGCCCTATAGTTGATTCAAGGATGGATTAGATGCTGGCATTTTTTGCATATTCAGCACACCCATATTTTTTTTACACCAATCTTCATTTTAGCAGGGAGAGAGAGATGTTAGCAAACAGTATTATTCTTGTTTGGTAAAGAGATTTTCTTGAATTTTAGCTCTGCTACTCTATCTGCTTTTTTGCATTATTGCTGCACGTTGTTATTTTCATGCTTTCTGAATGCAGTCGCAGGGGTGGCATTTAACTATATGGCTAAACTATCAAATTCAGTATTGTTCTTTACTCAGCATATCCTATTTAGAATTTGTTTGTGTGGCAGTATATGATATGCACTTGCTACTCGCAGCAATATCTAATTACAAACACACTTCTCCTCCCACAGAGTGCTAGAGACTTTTGAACAAATTATGCTTTAACACTGACATCAAAGAAGCTTGTAAAATTTAAAACAGAATTGGTTTCAGAGTTTTGCAAGGGAAAAATAATGCTGTTTTTATTGCTGCTGTTTACTATGCTGTTATTCACGGATGCTAAATGTCAGGTATGAAAAGCCACCAGTACCAATTAACAGTTTAATTAGTATTGCAAAGGTATCTTGTAATTGTGCTCTTATTTCAGTCAGCTGCAAAAGTCTGCTATGGATACAAATGAAATAAGAAATAAAGTAAAAGCAAACTATTTTAAATACAGTCTTCAAAGCTGTCATATTGAAGTTAAAATAAACTGATTAATTCTTGACTGAAACATGCTATAGATCAACACATGCACGGAAACAGATTACCAAATATCATGGCAGTTGGAAAGAAACAGGCTAGTAACGCTCTGGTTTCAGAACAGGCTAATTTGATCAGAACTGAACTAATAGCTTCGAATTTCTGCAGCAAGTGCAGTTTGCAAAGTCAGATTAATCTCACAGAATTCAAGCTTGTATTATACTTGTTCACAGACAGAAACATTCATTAATTCAGATTCAGTTTGTAAGTTGCATATACAATCCAACTATTTGAGAGCTGGGACATTATTTCTGTTTTGCAAAAGGAATTGGCTTTCCATTCCGCAATACACTGTGAAATAGATTGCACCCGTGCCAATAACTGTAATGAACAGAGGAAGTAAAAGCACCATTTTTTATATCTCAGTTGTGTACCCCCAGTTTTCCATCTGCTCACAGTGCAGGATGGGCTGGTTTGGCCTGTATTAGAAGTAAAGGATCAAGTATCAGCATCCTCTGAATCTCAAGCGTTCCCCATGCCAAATTGTGGGTTTGCCTCCAAGTAGTGTGGATACTCAGTAAGTCCGGACTGGAGAATGGGCTGAGAGTTATGCTGGAAAGCCATGTAGACAGAGTCAGAAGCAGGCTGCTTTGGTTCCTTGGGTAAATCAGTTAGTAATATATATTTTTATTTGTTCAGTCATGTTATAAAGAATATCCTGTAATGCGCCATAGTGGGAGGCATTACACTATCTTCAGTTCTGACATCATAGTATGATTTTAATTGTCTATGTTAGATTTGAGTGAAAATGAACTAATGTGAAAATTCAGTTGTTTTTCAACTCCAATTACAGATAAGAGTTTTTTGTCTATTTAAAAAGGAGTAATGAAAGATAATTTTTAGCAGGAAAATTTAAAAGCTTGGCAATTTTAAAACAGGCTTAAAATTATATTAAAATCCAGCTTTTGTTTCTATATGCACGATGATGGCACAACAGTTCAATTTAAAAACAAACAAGAAAGAAAGGGTACAAGTCTGGGTATGAAGATCTCTGAAGAATTGATCTGAATTGATGATTCTGCCTAAAGACAGATGAGGTAGGGAAAACAGTTTGTGAAAGAAGCAAATCCTGAAGCAGGTCCTAACCTCTGCTTGCAAGCTGAGATAAATTTTCGATGATACAAGGCTGCCTCTTTACAGAGCAACTTAGGAGCAGGTTTTGAAAAATTGCCAGAGAATGTGCACTGAACTGAAGAAATCTCCCTGAAATCATACTGAAGCCTTTCTGGATGGATGGAACAAGGAAGATTCTGCATTTTCACCTGTCACACCTACTCAGAAGAGTGCTATGCCCAAACTGTGGTAAACATCGCTATGATGTGAAAAAGGGTCTCTACTCTGAGAAAATAGGTCCCTAACTTGTGTTGGGCCCTCATCTTGCTTTTCTAACTTAAGTACTGATGCCTAATGAGGTTGACATATGTTGTAATTGGTACAGTTGCTACTAATAACACTCCCTAAATCTATCTGGTCTTCTTCCAACAACCAAATTTTAAAGAAACTACTGGTGAAACAGCTCATGGCTTGTGGAGCAGAACGTCTGTGGAGGGAGGGGCAGGACTGGCTTCTCTTTCCGGTGAAAAGAGCCTTTCAAAGTCATTTGTCCAAGAGTCATCTGGGAATTGTAAGTCTCTTATTACAAAAACACAGATGTTTGGACTGGAAATTAATTTGGGGGCTTTGTTTGTCACCTTTTGGAATGGAATTAAACCAGTAGCCTGAAGACTGCTGTCTGTAAAGGATAGTCTGCTTTCTTGTTTGCTGGTTTGTTTTTCCCTCATCAACATCCATGCAATACGAAAATGAAACATATCCTGCCTGCTTCAATAATGCTGAAATCCACTGGTGTCCCTGCTTTCATAGCGTAGGAGGATGCGAAGATCTGGGTGTGTAGAAATCTCTGACAGGCATAGCATTCCTCTTTACTTGTTGCTACCTTTTGTTCAAACAGAGCCATGTACACAATACAAAGGCCATTTCAAATGCTTGCATTCTGTTAATCAACATCAGTACACATCACAGCAGCTTAAACAAATTGTTTTCCACTCATTGCTGCAGGTGAGCAGCGCATGAGAATATACTGTCAGAGCTGCACCTAGACAGAGAGAGCTGCCGAGAACGCCCCTAATTTGAAAACACCTAATTCTCATTCTCTTTCTTCCCAAACAGTACTAAATTGAAGATTATTAGCTGCATAAAATCCAGACAGGGAATTTCAAGCTGTTGACATTGTGGCATTGAATATACAGAGCTCGGCAGCAAGACGCCAGCAGCAATCTGAAACAACCTTCGCTAGACCCCCCATCTAATAACTACGGATTCAGAGCATCATTGGATGTGCAACCTCCCAAGGTTATTGAATAACAATCCTATTTCTGCTAATAGTACATGCTCCTAGTTCTCTTATAATTAGTCACCATGGAGTTTTTATGAAGGTCATTGGGTTAAAAGTTATTGCTGTGATTTGTTTTAAGGAGGAAGGAAAACATACACTCACACACATATAAAGCAGAGGAAATTATCCCTCTACTATTCATTAGCAATAGTCACAGTTACCTCCGGCATTTTGTTTGTATGCTGAGGGCCTTTTATGCTCTGCATCCTCTGAGTGATTATTGTGCTGGGAAAGGCTGGGACCTGAACATCTGCATCTCCCCTAAAGCCAGTTAAGTCAGCTCACTCTACATGATCTGTAATGGCCACCTAACTTAAACACAACAGATATTCCTAGGTCTAGCAGGGAGAACATTAAATCTTTCCGCCAGCAGACAATGTGACGGTGTGGCTGTTCTCTCTACATTGTAAACTGCAAATGGCTGGAGAGAGCAGAGTTCCTCCTTAATCAGTGGTGATCTTTCTCATTTATTTGGTTTTAAATAAAAGTTTCACCATTTTGCCTGGTGATTCAACAATGGCATGGTCAGCAAGCTGGCATGACATCAGATTGATGCTGCTGGTTTTAGGCTTCCCCCTAAAGGTCAAAGGAATGAGGAGTGAATAGAGAACCAGGCTCATCAATAATAATATCTTTTATTTTCCAGCCTGATGAGCCGTAAGTCAGATTGTTAGCACACTGTGATGTGTGGAGGCAGGCAGGTTTTAATACGCATAAAGACAGCTGTATCTGCAACATGGGAAGCTTAAATTTTAGCTTAAATATTTTGCGGATGAATACTGAAATGACAGATTCCACAGTGCTTCTACCATAATAAGCACTGAAAGCCATAACTGAATAAGCACAGACTGGGTTTGGGTCCCAACTGGTCTATTCTTTCACTGCTGAAGAAAAGTAGAGCTCAGTTCTGGCGCTCTGTACAAATCTGACAAAAAAGTGTTGGCTGGGGGCACATGTGCAGTGCTACAATAGTAAGAGCACTCTGCACAGGCTCAGGGACGCATGCTTGCTCTGAACGCTCACATCCATGCAAACACATCGGCATCCGTCTGCCACTTCCCTTGCCTTCCCCAGCGACTGCATCACTCGCATTTTAATGCAGAGATCCTCACAGAGTTTGTGAAAATCTGGTCCTTCCAAAGTCTCAGGAAGAACCAAAAAAGTAGGATTTCCAGCTGAACGTCAGAATACACACAAGCTCTTTTTTCTAGTCAGGTAAGGCGCTGTGTTTTCCACATTTTCTGTTTGCAAAGGTCTGTGTCATGTGAATGACCATGAAGTTATTCAAACACAGATACACAGCTCTGCAATAATGTCATCCATTTTCTAAAACAGCCAGAAAGCACCACACATTCTCCCAGTAGAGAAGTCAAGCTTCTTTTCTTATAGCATTCCATTATTAACAAAAAGATGACTTCCTTCAACCACCAAAAAATTAAACTGTTAATACACACTGCAAAATTTTCAGCCCACCTTCGCTAAACTAAACAAATATTTATAAGTTTCAAATGGAAAGTCTCTTAAAGCCGCTTTTAGAAACATATTTCTGTCACTTGAGACACAAATTTCTTTTCTCATTGCCTAAATCTACATCTGCACTTCAAAGGCTGATATTCCCCATTCCATTCCAGCATGCTCAGCTATTGTTTTCCCCTATCGCACCGTTATCAGATGTTCTGCAGGTTGACAGTTATTACTGCGTGCCAAGAGAAAATGAAGTCAGCACAGCTACATGTGCTTTTTCCGTGGCCAGTATGCGTGATATCATCCTAATCAGTGTATCATTCAACGGTCTTCTCACCTCGTTTCCAGGCTTGATTTAAGATACATTTTGAAAACACAAAATCAGTGTGTGTGACATTCTGTTCTTTATCTATTCTAGTTCAGAAATAATTTTAAAAGTTACATATTGCTGAGGCTACTTGTGATTCATTAAACTAATGTTCTGCTCCTGGCAAATGACCTGTGTGCTGTGAAAGGATATAAAAAGTAGAAAGAAGCTACACTTGATTATTTCTTTTTTTTAAAGTGACAGCAGAAAGATAAAATTTGTGTATGAAATGTGAGGAAAATCTATTGCTAGTATGCAATACTGATTTAGTATTCAAAATAATTTTTCCTTTGTATTTCATCATCTTAGACAATGTGCCTATATTTTTTTCATATTTCTTTCATTCCTTTTTTTTCATGATTAGGTGATTTTTTTTTTTTTTCTGACATGACATTGCAGTGGTTTGATATGCCAACATATGCCTGCAGTCCCTCTGTGGGAAGGATAACCAAGTTTCTGCATCTTTTACACACAAATATTTTATTAACTTTTAAATACATATTTTACCCTAGAAATGTTACATATGTCATCGTATATTTTTTATTTATATTTTAATTTCATATTTATACACATATATTGTGATTTTGGAACAAGACTATTTTCAGGTTCTTGGCTTTTCTTTGATTAGAAAATCCATATGATTTTTTTTTAAATGAAATTATGTTATATAATGTCTGGAACCTAAAAGGCATTATGAAAAAATTGAATAATTTGAAAGCTAAAATAGAACTATTTATCAGTAATGAAAGTTGGAAGGTGATTTTTCAACAAAGACTAAGTTTACTCAAAACAAAAAAAATGAGAGGGAAAGAAAAATTATATGCTTTCACTAAAATTACTTTTTTTTGAAACATAAAATGATTGGCATTGAGAAATGTATAAGAAGAATACATATCAGATCACTGAAGTTCTGATATATCTTCTGTGCATACTAATATAAAGTTGAACTATCTGGGAATATTATTTCTACTCATTTTTCTTCTACAAAGAAAAAGGCTGAATTGTTTCATTCAAAAGACTACTTAGATTTTGAAAAATCTTTCAGTGAAGATGGTAAAAAGAAGCAAGTGGAGTAGAGAAATTAAAAATTTTAATCCTTAATTCAAAGCAGCTCCACTTTGAAATTCTTAATGTATTAATGGTATATTTAACATAAGTTGTTAATATTAAACAAACATTTCAGATCTTTCAGGTTATTTAAATTTATTGACCAAGTAATTTGATAGCTTAATTTTTTCTTTTAATATTTTTTGTTTATATCCTTGATGATTTCACTGTGTAATTCAATATGAAAGGGCACAGATAGAAATAAAAAATGTGAAATATACTTCCCAATCAGCTGTAAAATAAAATTTCACTTTTCTGTGAGTAACCTGAGCAGAAACCTATGTCTGAAAAATTTCTTTGCAAAATACAGTGCAAATATTAGTCTGTCCAAAATAATAACTAATTAAGTATACATCTAGAAATCAATTTAACAAGTATGCAGAAGCATGAATGTCCTTTATATTGGGAATCATATCCTACATTTAACACAATTAGAGCAACATTATAAGTTATCAAGCGTGTTATTGTTAACATTACTCTTAAGTTATAAATAAATCTACATCTTAGTGGAATGCTAGAAGCTGTACTTATTGAACTTAAATTTATCACTGTCTATATCTTTTGCAACTGACTACATTCATCAAATTTGGTTTTAATATGTGAATTCTGCCTGCTAAAAAACTTACAGTTTTCTTTGCTAAAAGGCTTTATTAAATAGGTTTTGAAAAAACCCCAAAATCTTGTGCTTTCAGAATAAAAATATTCTTTGATATATAGCCATAAGTATATGTCTAGGAAGTTATTTTTTTATAACCTGAATGAGTATAGCATTATTTCTAATTGTGGATAAAGAATATTAGAAAGAAGAACAAAAAAAGGAGGAAACTTCAAAAAATATCTACTGGACAATAATGAAAAAGTTATTTTCTGGTTTGCTTTTTCTGTGAATCACAATGGGAATTTTATTTTGAAAATCAAAATCTGACAGATAGTAATTATAAACAGTGAAAGATAAAGAACATGAGGTAAAAAATAGGAATGTACTCCAACACAGTGCAATATATTCTGGGAATAAACAAAATGTTTAATTCCAGTATTGGGATGGGAAGTTGAATTTTTAAGACTTCTCACTGAACAATTTTTTTTTAAAATAGTAGAAGTTTTGCTTTGAGAGTACAGTTTCATGGCCCTAAGACCCAGAAGAATCCTGACAAATATTCAGTGTTTTAACTATACTGTTTAACTTAAGAGCCAAATTATTAGATTCCCACAAGCAATCAGAAAAATAGGCATCTCTAGAATTTAAAATAACCTTTGGAATCACTTTGCATAAGACACTGTGAATGCTGGTACCTCCTGTTGGCTGGTGAAGGTGTGTTGAATGCCTAAATATAGATGAGGTACATTGCATTATTAGCCCTTAGTCACAGTCTTTCCGGGTAGACTAGTAAGCTACTTTGCTTAGCCTCACAGGCTCACTGCCTTCATGTGGGCCTAAAAACCATTTTAAACTCTTATTTTCATTTTACTTTTCCTAATTTCTTTGTTCAATAAAACCAAGTTTGGCTGCATCATCATCTATGCTTCACACCAAATGATTTAAGACTATCCTCATTTCCTTTCTTGACTTCAAGTAAGAAATATAGAATACTTCATCCACATGCTGTCTTTCATACTGGGTTCATAAAACACTTTGCAAATGCCATTCTGTTGACTTATGTAGTTGTTTAGCTGTTGATCCTGCCTTACCCTTATTGAGGTAAGAATTGATAAGAGCATGCTAAGCTGAGGATTTTCACAATGCCTGCTGTTCTTGTTTACGTCTAGTTTAACTTTTTTATGACCTTTAATAGAACCAACTACTTTTGATTCTTTAAACCTCTGAACTGCTGGTTAACTACTCTTTTTCTTTCCTAGGAAAGTAAAAAAGACATCTGAGACTTACACTGGTCAACACCTTACTAGAAGTACCAGGTGTTAAATGGTCACGAGGAGCTATGTAAATGATATTTTGGGAAGATTGTTCGTCTTTCAAAGATTAGAATTAGATAATACTATAGTGAAGTCTACAGTTGAATGCAGTCAACAACAGATTAAAAATGCAGCTAAGTATGTACCACTGAACCACATTATCTAAATATGGTAATATAGGTTATGCAGATAAGTTGATTAAAATGAGTACCTTCTCCTTCAGTCTCACAACACAGCCATTGGCACCATGAAGAGAATTAAGGAGTGCCAACCCTTTCTGTCTTTGTGTAAATCAGTTTGAGGGAACTAATTTCCTTGAACTTTAGACAAGCTGCCTAACTCTTAAAGGCTAAAGTAGTCATTCAAATACCTTTGATAGGGGATAAAAATGAGCATGTTCAAAGACAATTACCCATGTTCAAAGCTAGGTATGCTATGCTGTAGTTTCACAATCTGTTTAAACCAGATTAAGCTGGCAGGGCTGCAGAAAGAAGTACCCCCATCGTTCTTTTGCAGCTCTATTTCTCCCTTGTGTCATCACAAGCATTTACCTTCCAGCTAAAACTAAACAGTTGGGTTTTTGCCATGTTAGTTTTAAGCAAGATCAGTTCTCTGACCTGGTTCACTGTGCAGCTGTATGAAGCTTCCCCAGGAGGGGGGAGGTGGCAGGGAGGTGAAAGGGGAGTGATAGAAACACTTCTCTTGGCATCAGTGCCAGATGCTGCTGCTGTGAATTGATTGTGAAACTACAGCATAGGATGCAATAGGTTGCCTGCTTCTATTGATTACAGATGGGACCTCACTGACTGGCCTGGGCTACAGGGGAGTAGAAACCACACTAAAGATGCCTGTATAGAGTAACTGAAAAGCCTTGCTTTAAAACATTGCAATTTTTATATAAAAATAGGTTTCTTAACAAAAAGGAGAAGATTTTATTTTCTTTAGTCTTAAAACATTTCCAAACATGCTGTATACACAAATGTAAACAGCTTTAAAAGATTTTTAATAGACATCAACCAAACAAGAATAATTCATTTTCAGAATACTAAATGGATATATATTGTATTTATATTTTAATTTCAACTATGCACAAGGGAACTAAATATAGTCTGAGTCATAGAAATATGGGAGAACTAGACCCCTGACATATCTTGTCTACAGTTTCTAACAAAGGCTTGAGTCCATTGGCATTTATATGGATTGATTAAAAAAAATTAAAAAGGAAAAAAGTAATTAACTGTAATGGAAACCATGTTTCTGTTTTGTTGCCAGAAGGGATTACAATATTCTGAGTACTATGTACCTCTCAGAATGAAAAGCGGGCACAAAAAAGGGAGAAGCAGCATGGGGGAAGGGAAGAAAACAAACTTACATTTGCTTTTATGTCTTACAATGTTAATGATTTGAAGGTGCTTATTTGATATGACAAATAAATCTTTCATCTTTTAGCTCACCAAACATTGAAAATCCTCAGACAACTGGCACAGTATTTTTAGAAGAGGAAGGGGGAGAGGAGAATCTCCTAATGGATTGAAAGCCTCCACTTAGTTTGGAAATAGAATATTTAGATGCATTTTCCAGAGATAGAGAATGTTTTTTGGGAGACTGATTTGCTTCTTTGCCCTCTAAAGACTTTGCAGTATATTTCCTCTGCTCACGACAAGTACTCCTAAGTACAGTAGAGATGATCCAGTTCCAGGCAGAATTCCTCCACCATTTAAGGAACTGATGACCAAGATATGCAGGAGCCTCTGGCTTCAGCAGTCTTTTGTGCTGATGCATTTTATTATTATTTGCAGTGGGTAATTTAGCTACAATTTAACAGCTACATCTGCTACAAGAAAGACTGGTCCCATGAATGGAATTATGGTTTCCATGGAAATTTGCCTTCAACATGCCAGAACAATAGTATAGAATATACTAGTATAGAATATAGTATTTGAATAGAAATTCAAATTCTGCCACACGTTATGCAAAACTTAAAACTTTCTGAGGTTGACCTTCCCTCATATCTGAAATAAAATTTGTCTGGAATTGATCGATAAAGCCAGGCAGTGAGTTTAGCTAGCAGAAAGGTACTGAAAGATACAACAATACAGATAAAATTGTCTTCTCACTGAACAAAACTTGATTTTTAGATTAAAACTTGATTTTTAGATTATTCTAAATCATGAGCTTCAGGCAGTAATCAGATATGAGGTTGGTTGAACTAGCTTGGATAAGATCTGAATTTATTTGTCTTTTTAGTCCGTTTGCTCTGTGTTATAATAGGTCCTTTCCTTGTTGTAGATATGAACATTATTTATGGCCTCTGAGAAATACCATTCCCAACCAATATTACCAGGTAGATGTAGTGAAATATTCAGGAATTTTTTTCAGATAAATATTTTCTTCAAAACATGTTTGTTGCTCAAACAAGTTGTGTTTCTCTGAGAGTAATGGCCCTGGCTCTGCTTTTGGGGAAGCCAAAATCCCAAATTTGTAACAGACTCTTCTAACTTCACTTCTCAATGGAGGAAAAAAAATCCCTCTGTATCCAAATTCTAGTTATTTCAACTATTATAATCTGCTTGATTTCAACTATTTTTAAATCTGACTTGGTTTAGAATTTAGGTTTTCATCCTGCAATAGAAACCACCACCACCTGCTTTTATGAGATTTCTGATCGTATTTAAGCAAAGACTTCTCCAAGTAACTCTAATGGGAAAATAGCTATTGTCTGAATAAGATAATTTTTCTACACTCATCTGACTGTCTCATATCTTCCTTACTTGTTTTTGTCTCAGATATAAGAGCTTATAAGTACAGAACTCAGAAATAGTCACTCTAGTTAGAGTTGTCTTCTTATAATCTACTTACTTATATGGAATATAGTTTATACGTGTATTCCATTCTCTTTTACCTAAATATTTTTTTTTCCTTTCCTTCATGCCCTCATTTTAAAATACACAGAAATGTTTGGGAATTTATCCCAATTAAAAACTTCATATGTGTCATATTATTATATCTAAAAATTGTTCTTCATTAGTTTCATAAATTTTATAACTTTTGGAATCTCAGCTTTTGCCTGAGAATTTTTAATTGTTTTATACCATTCCTCAGTCTCTAACAATACAACTGAAAAGACTATTTCTGCCACTTTCCACACCCCTCCCCACCTGTCCCTCAACAATTTTCATTAAACAGGATAGATACTAGCACTGTTTTCAATTGCAGTTTGACATGATTCGCTCTACCTAAGTACGAGAACATAAAGGATATCCTGGCACAGTATTTTTAGAAGAGGAAGGGGGAGAGGAGAATCTCCTAATGGATTGAAAGCCTCCACTTAGTTTGGAAATAGAATATTTAGATGCATTTTCCAGAGATAGAGAATGTTTTTTGGGAGACTGATTTGCTTCTTTGCCCTCTAAAGACTTTGCAGTATATTTCCTCTGCTCACGACAAGTACTCCTAAGTACAGTAGAGATGATCCAGTTCCAGGCAGAATTCCTCCACCATTTAAGGAACTGATGACCAAGATATGCAGGAGCCTCTGGCTTCAGCAGTCTTTTGTGCTGATGCATTTTATTATTATTTGCAGTGGGTAATTTAGCTACAATTTAACAGCTACATCTGCTACAAGAAAGACTGGTCCCATGAATGGAATTATGGTTTCCATGGAAATTTGCCTTCAACATGCCAGAACAATAGTATAGAATATACTAGTATAGAATATAGTATTTGAATAGAAATTCAAATTCTGCCACACGTTATGCAAAACTTAAAACTTTCTGAGGTTGACCTTCCCTCATATCTGAAATAAAATTTGTCTGGAATTGATCGATAAAGCCAGGCAGTGAGTTTAGCTAGCAGAAAGGTACTGAAAGATACAACAATACAGATAAAATTGTTCTATTTTAGATTAAAACTTGATTTTTAGATTATTCTAAATCATGAGCTTCAGGCAGTAATCAGATATGAGGTTGGTTGAACTAGCTTGGATAAGATCTGAATTTATTTGTCTTTTTAGTCCGTTTGCTCTGTGTTATAATAGGTCCTTTCCTCGTTGTAGATATGAACATTATTTATGGCCTCTGAGAAATACCATTCCCAACCAATATTACCAGGTAGATGTAGTGAAATATTCAGGAATTTTTTTCAGATAAATATTTTCTTCAAAACATGTTTGTTGCTCAAACAAGTTGTGTTTCTCTGAGAGTAATGGCCCTGGCTCTGCTTTTGGGGAAGCCAAAATCCCAAATTTGTAACAGACTCTTCTAACTTCACTTCTCAATGGAGGAAAAAAAATCCCTCTGTATCCAAATTCTAGTTATTTCAACTATTATAATCTGCTTGATTTCAACTATTTTTAAATCTGACTTGGTTTAGAATTTAGGTTTTCATCCTGCAATAGAAACCACCACCACCTGCTTTTATGAGATTTCTGATCGTATTTAAGCAAAGACTTCTCCAAGTAACTCTAATGGGAAAATAGCTATTGTCTGAATAAGATAATTTTTCTACACTCATCTGACTGTCTCATATCTTCCTTACTTGTTTTTGTCTCAGATATAAGAGCTTATAAGTACAGAACTCAGAAATAGTCACTCTAGTTAGAGTTGTCTTCTTATAATCTACTTACTTATATGGAATATAGTTTATACGTGTATTCCATTCTCTTTTACCTAAATATTTTTTTTTCCTTTCCTTCATGCCCTCATTTTAAAATACACAGAAATGTTTGGGAATTTATCCCAATTAAAAACTTCATATGTGTCATATTATTATATCTAAAAATTGTTCTTCATTAGTTTCATAAATTTTATAACTTTTGGAATCTCAGCTTTTGCCAGAGAATTTTTAATTGTTTTATACCATTCCTCAGTCTCTAACAATACAACTGAAAAGACTATTTCTGCCACTTTCCACACCCCTCCCCACCTGTCCCTCAACAATTTTCATTAAACAGGATAGATACTAGCACTGTTTTCAATTGCAGTTTGACATGATTCGCTCTACCTAAGTACGAGAACATAAAGGATATCAAATAGCAGTGGGAAGTCATATTTGACGAGCTGTGGTTATTGTGATTATACAACTGACAAATGGTGGAGAAATGCTGAGATATGCCCCCCCCCCCAAAAGTAGCTGGAAAAAAGACTGGAAAAAGACCGTGTGCACATAACCTCTGAAGTGTGATACTTTGTTTAAGTATCTTACCCACAAGAGGAAGAAAACAACTGTTACCATGGTAAGATAAGTTATTATTCAGTGCAAAATGATACCAGCCATTAAAAGGAATTTTTTAAACCTAAAACTTACTGAGCAACAGAAGCTTCAAAACCAAAGAAAACTCAGAAAGCTTTTGTGTGGCCTTTGGCATAAAACCAAAACAAAATCTGAATCAAATTATTATTGACATAAACAGTAGAATCTGAGGTTTGTCTGACATAATTTATGCAATTTTAATTAATCCAGAGATTGGTGAAGCTGTTAGACTACAGGGACCGAAGCAGAAAATTAGGAGTTCAGAAATATGTTGTGTACAACTCTATTTTATGTAAACTACTTTGAATGTTATCTCTTTCCTTTATATGTTAAAATGTAACTATAAAATTAAGGTTTGGTTGCCTCTATTAATATGTTTTCCTTCTCACAGAGATGTTTTGGAACATTTATTTAGAGTGTAACATGTTTAACACACCAAAAAATACTAATGATGATATTTTTAAAATGTTGAATTATCTAATCTTTATAGATGAACTTTGATCATTATTCTAAACTGATATTATGCCATTTGTTTTACCCTACAGAAACCTGTAAAATTATAGGGATTTTCATTGTTTGGAAGACATTAAGATAGCCTCTGCAACTTTGAGAAGCAGGTGGAAAATAATTCTGGTTTTTTTTTATTATTTTCTTTCTAACTGTGGATGTTCAGTGTGTGTAGTATCTCAAATAGAAAGAGAGCCTGCCATTAAAATTCATTTGTCCTGAAGAGCAGTGCTATCTCCTTTTCAAAGGTAGGAAACTACATGTTATTGTGTCTTCTCAAGTTTAAACAGTAAATTTGGTGTTGAGGCTGAGCCCGGATACAAACGGAGGTCTTCTGAGCTCATCCTTAATAAAGTGTCAGCTTGACAGAAAAGATGGTCTGTCCCTCCATCAGTCAAGCTAGGTTGATTTCTGGCAACAGGGAATCTATCTTTGCTTACACATCTTTGGGAAATGCACACACTTATTCTTGATAAGACAGTAAATTACACCAGTCCAACTGGGAGTACGCCAGCAATATAGTTTATTTCTTGCCTTTTCATTACAGTTAATCTGCTGCTATTTATGTTATAAAAACCTAATGTACATTAGTTGCTCTTTAGATAATTCTCCAATGCCAAATTAATGGCGGTGGGATATCATAGACAAATTCACTTTCTTTTCTGTCTTGTAAGTCTATGAACCCAAGGGCAAAGAGTTCAAGATCTATAACGATGTAAGCAGTCTCTAAAGTAAAGAAAGATGGGGATGCAGTTTGAATCCAAATCAGTTAACTAGCTTGACTAAGTTAACTAGCCTGAATATTTGGCTGGTGCAAGAAAATTAAAGAAAAACTTGTGGCAAAATCTGAAAAACAAAGCAGAAAAAAATTCAGTGCCCAGATCACAGGAACTGAGATAGGGAATGTGGTCATGTCACGTATTTAAGATGAAAAAATAAAGAAGAAAAAATTAAAAATAGAAACGGTGTGAGAATTTCCTAGATGAAAATTCGAAGGTTACAACATAAAACATACAACAAATTGAGACAATCAAGAAAAATAAACAAAAGACCCGAGTCAAGAGAAAATAGCACCCTGAAATTAAAGTCATGTGTGACAAAAGGATGGAATACACTTAAGTTAAAGAAATACTTTTTTTGGTAAGATATTTGGTATATGTGAAAGTGGGAAAAAAAAGACAGAAGAGTGAAACAGAAGGACAAGGGGGAGAGAATTGGAAGATCAAAAGTAAGAGAAGTTGTGGGTTGAGATAAGAACAATTTAATAATTGAAATTAAATAATAATAGTAATAGTAGTATTAGTAATTATAATAATTAATACTTGTTATTTAATAATAATAATAATAATAATTGTAATAATAATAAATTTTAATGAAAGGGAAACAACAAGAGAGAGAAACAAAACCTGGGAAAAAACAAGTGATGCAACTGCTCACCACCTACCAACTGATGCCCTGCCAGTCCCCAGGCAGCAATTGTTGACCCCCAGCCAAGTTCCCCCAGTTTATGCACTGAGCATGACATCATATGGTCTGGAAGAGTCCTCTGGGCAGTTGGGGTCATCTGTCCTGGCTGTGCCTCCTCCCAGCTTCTTGTGGACCTGGAAAAGCAGGGGAAGCTGAAAAGTCCTTGACTGGTGTAAGCACTGCTTAGCAACAACTGAAACATCAGTGTGCTATCAACATGATTCTCGTATTAAATCCAACACACAGCACTATGCCAGCTACTAGGAAGAAAATTAACTCTATCCCAGCTAAAATAAGGACAGAAAGAAAGGGTGAATATAGAAATTAGAATGCAAAAGTGCTGCTTTTGGTCAGTTAGTGTCAACACATGGTGTTAAATTGCAGCGGAATAGAACAGCACACTTGTCACTATCATATGCAACCAGTTTATCAGCATAAAAGAGTCAAATATTCAAAGGCACACAGCCTGAATATGGACACAGACAAAGCCAAAAGCCAGCAACAATAGAATTATGGACAGGAAAAGCACATTTAGGTCTTTTCAGTATCCATTCCACTTCTTCTTAGTGCCAATTACAGGGATAATATGTGGAGAAGAGGGGCTTTTTCTTGAACTTACTCGGCATGTGGCTTTTTGCAAATAGCATGTTTTCATCTATTCCTACCCAGTAAGCAGGACAGCTGAAGAATCATTTGAAATACACGTGGCCAAAAGATGGCTGAATGTGGCATTTGGTGAAGGGGAACTAAAACAAACAAATTTAATAATTACAAATAAGCATATAAGAAAGAACCTGGAGCAAATGAGGAACAACCTGGAACAACAAATAACGAAAACCATGGAATTCATAAGAATTTTCCCACTGTTTCTAGATGTCATCAGTATTTAGCTCAGAAAGGTCCCCTTTTCCATAAGAGACAAAGTTAAAAAGGTTTTTAGACCGCTGAGCTAGATAAAAGTAATGGGATGTGCCATGGTAGAATAGGGATGGACAAGTACAAGATTAAGTGCCTTGATTAAACACAAATATGATAACACAAAAGCAGAATAAATAACAACAAGGAATACTTCTCGGGTTTTTCTCGGGACAGAGAGAAGGAGGAGATGCTAAAACAGGCAAAGGAGCATACTGAGAATTCAGATAGACATCTTGAAATGAACCATGTCAGAAAATATGAAAATATGTCAGGTCTGTTTTCCTTCTCCAGCATGATGGCAAAATTAAAAGCTTACATTTTCAGAGAGTAGAGAGAGCAGTAAGGATTAAGATGATAACGTCTCTTAAAAAATCTCTAATGCAGCTTCCACTTCTAAGTATGCTTTGCTTCTGTTTTATGGGTAGTATGTATATTGTGTAAATGAATGCTTGAAACTGGATTTTCAGAACACACAAGCAGCTTAGAAAACAAGATGCCATTCGCATTTTTATAATAGCTTTATCTCTGCCACAGATACTTAGCATCTGGTTTTGGTACCACATGTGAAGATATCTAGGAGCTTTGATTCAGCTCATTAGCAGGCTTATTGCGGCCACGAAGTCAATGGACCACAGAGCAAACTATCTTTTCCAGAGGCAGAAGGGAAACAGGCATGTGAAAATGGACTAATGCACACACTGCTAGAAAAGTTCATAGTGTCACCACTCTATGATAGTACCTGCACTGCTTATCAGTGTAATAATGATGTATCAGTGTGTTAATGAGAACAAAGCATAGGCAACAGGGACTCCTGTGCCTTGTCACATTCTCTGTATGAACTCAGCCTTTTAGGCTGAACTAGGACCACAGCATTGACAATAAAAGTTTTAACCTACCTCTGCATTTGAGGCCAGCACATATTTATTATGTCTGTTCTACACAGTAGGAAGCTGGTACATATCTTCTGGCTTACATGCAATAGGCACTTTCCAGTTCACAGATGGAGAAACAAGACTTCTTAAAACTAGTTTAATGCACACGTTTTTATTTAATGCCGAAAGAACTTGTAGGACTACAACTAAGGTGTTCCTGGGCCTTATGTTCAAGCCAAAGCTGAAGGCACATTTGCAGACAATACCATGGGAGTGGCATTACAAGCTTCCAGAAGGGAAAGAATAGGTAGTAGGCGAAAATCACAGTATAACTTCTTGCCATCACTGGCTGGAGACCTACATCACATTAAGTATCCTAATCAGGCTGAAGCAAATTTCAATGCAATATGCTCCATGTATTCTTGTCTTTTTACAGTAACAGGCAAAGTAGACACTTGTTGCAATACTATTAGACCTATACAAGTTTCTTCCTCCCCACCCCCCGGGGGCGGGGGGGGGGGGAGTGAGCGAGCGGCTGCGTGGTGCTGAGTTGCCAGCCAGGTTAAACCACGACAATGTATTCTTGTCTTTTTACAGTAACAGGCAAAGTAGACACTTGTTGCAATACTATTAGACCTGTACATATTTCTTCCTCAATTGGTCATGACCTGTCACAAATCCTCTCTTTTGCATCCTGAAATGCATTTTTTGGTCACAAATTTTTGTAATGTAACGTAACTGGACAGTCATTTTCATACTTGAAATGAAATCTTGAATATATTTTTAATTCTAAACACTAATGCCATGGGGAAAAAAAGATATTTTCAGCAGTTACCTATTTGTTTTTATAGTATCAGAAAAATGTATCATGTAATATATCACGCCACCATTTTTTTAGGCAAACTTTAAAGATTACCCTGACTTTTTAGAATACAACTTAGTGATTACCACCCACGCTCATTCAACTACTGTGAAAAAGCACTCAGTAGGTTTTACTCATCCAGAACTATAAGAGTACAGAATGAATAATAACATTTGCCTGGCAAAGCTGCCAGCGATGCATGAGGTAGAACTGAATCCAGCTTGCTTTTGAGCAGGTGATGTGCATGCCTTCACACTGGCAGCAGAAAACCTGTCAAGTTGGAGGTGAACTAAGGAACTCAAAAATGGATGCAGTAGATATGAAATAAGAATAAACTGCTCTGGAATACTTTTATGACCATAAATATGTTTCATCATTGTGTAAGGCTGAATTTCCCAACCTCAATATTATACATTTAGAGCTCACATAATTCCAAAGTATGACATGAAACTGAGATCCTTAACTTAAACTACTTTGTGCCAAAATCTTCCAAGATTAACTTCACACAGTACAGTTCACACAGCTATTCCTTAACATTAACTAGCGAAGAGAGAGCACAGACATAGATATAGAAGCAAAAATAAGAGTGCTCCTAGCTCTAATAGAAGAACATAGGCTATATAAAGGACAAACACACAGTTGAACACTTTCATACTAGGTAGCTCGTTCTGTTTTTTTTCCTGGCACATAGTTCTCCAATCAGTTCATCACCTTACAAAGTGTACAGTTGCTCTTCATAATCTTCCAGAAGACTGTTATTTGGGTTGTTTACTGAAAGCCATGTTTCATCACCGGGCCTTTATAATCTGTGACCTAACGTGAGTACAATTCATGGTGCACATTTTGATGGCTATTTTAAAATTTAACAGAAATTGTGGAATTTAATTACTAGTAGAAAATGCTTATGTTTGACAAGTGCACAGAAACCAAACAACAACAAACTCTTTAAGAGTCTTATTTTACTTTATCTAGAGAGACCTTCCTTCATTTTATATAATTTCTCCATTCAGAGGTACTGGTATTTTAACACATTAGTCAATCCCACTTGAGCACATATAATAATATTCTGTGAATTATTTTAATCTCAGTATAGTTTGTAGTGGAAACTCAATAACTGGAAAATTCTGTATTAGTATTTTATGAGGTTTTTCTTAGCTATTTGTAGCCATTTGCAGTTCCAATGACTTAAAACCACATAAGACATTGCATTAAGCATCTAAGACCAATTGTTTCAACTGTTGTACCTCAATGACATTTCAAATCAGCAGTTTTGTATGCCCAAATGAAAACTTTTTTTCCTAAACTTTCTTCTTGACAATTGATATATTTATTCTTGCAGTTTCCTCTGAGACTGGCAAATGCTACACTTCCCATTTTACAGATGAAGAAATGCAGCATAAAGATCAAATGTCTTGTCCAAGATCAGACAGTCTATGGCAAAACTATGAACTCTAAATCCCAAAATACCACTGTAGTCATTGGATCACTCTTCAATTTTTACAGAGCTACCCCCTCTGTCAAATATCAGCTTTAAACTTGTTGACTTTTGAAATTACTTGTCGCTTGAAAATGACAAAGATGTGTGAAATGCTTTACAATATTGGGAAAATTGGATGTTATTCAATTTTCATCAAAGTGAAATGAAAGCCCTGAAATATGAAAATGACAGCATTTCCCTCTAGTGGCTTTCCCAATATTTCATAGTGTCCGTAAGAAAGACAAAATTTTTTCCTTTAGCTTTTCTCTTTTGGCTTATTTTTTCCATACAGTTTTTTTCTTCTCTCATTGAGTAACTCAGTTTTTAAATTTCTTCCAGATAAATCTTCTTTCAATCTTACTTTACACCAAAAAAAAAAAAAAAGATGAGGAAGAAGGAAGAAAAATTTTATCAATTCTTTTTTAACTCAAACACATTTGAGTAGATTCATTCCCATCCCACATATAGTTAAAAAAAACCAAACCAAAACAAAATAAACCACACTGAGCAGAGCTTGGGGAACAGTTCTTTCCATTCCTCTTCTGGTTTGTTCCTTCCTCAGTTCACTGTAATCACTATACAAAGGCATTTGAGCATCCTTAAAGCATATTTTTAGGAAAAAAAGCACTGTTAGTAATTAAAAAGATCAGCCTTCTTCAGGTATCTAAAGTTGTAAAAACAAACAAAAAAAAAGAAATTAAGAATGTAAATCCATATGTGTTGGTAATTTAGGTCTTCATAATTCTTTTTATGAAATAAGAAATATATCAGTGAAAATGTAAATGTCTATTTTTTCTCCTAAAATACACGTAGGATAAAATAGAGATTTGGGGGTTTTTAAAATTTCAGGATGCTGGTAATTCAAAAGGCAAAAAAAAGTTTTACAATAGATGAAACTGAAACCTTGCTTGTTAGTTGTTCCCAGGTTTTTGGTTGGTGGGTTTTCTTTCTTTTTTTTTTTTTTTTGCATGTGTGTGTGCTTTGTTGTTTTGAGGGTGGGTTTTGTAGTGTTATTTAAAATTTCCAAAAGGACTCAAAATGGATCTCTTTTCTAACAATATGAAATTGATAAGTATCAACAGATAAAAATGATAACAAATAATTCTTCCCAGGAACTTCCTTCACCTTTATTACTGTTAAATCAACATATTTCTAACTCAGCGGATTATTTCCCTCTGAAACCATAACACTGTTTTTTGATGCAGATCGGCCACCTACCAATGGTTTTACCCTCTTATTTTCCAGTACAGAGAGGAGACCTGGACTGACCTAACAGCCTCAACAGGCTCTGCATAGCAGTCTATTGCAATGTAAGTGTTTCTTCTTCATGCTATTTATTCTATATAGAGTGTGCTGTTAGAGATAAAGAGCTTTATTATGACACTGAGCTTGGTTAGGTTTAGGGATCAGTCTGGGTAGGGTTGACAGGAATATCAGCAGAATCAGAAGCATAAGGTAAACAGTCAAATGTTTTTTTTTAGAAAGCCTCTAAGCAATTATGTCTATTGTGTATAGCCCATATTAACACATTTTCTACAGAGATCACACACATACTTGGCCAGAGTAGGTGGGGGGAAAGGAGTTCAGTCTATTTAGAATATATATAGCTCTCTACTTCAACTTTTTAAACTTCTAAAGTGGAGGAAGAAAGGAATCAATGACAAAAACAAGGATAGAAAATTATTCCATAGGAATCACCCACAGGAATCACCTGACAATGACCATCCATATTCAAATTTAGCTGACTGGTGGTATTTTGACGTTATTTCTTCACAGTACTAACTGATCTCATGTAACACTCAAGGTGACTCTGGGATAAGTCAGGTACAGGGATCAAGTGAATAATTGTTATTGGTATAGCACAGAGAACAACCTCAACAGTCAACTGTTCAAGTAATTTACCTGTAGGTCCCTGTACATTGCAATACAAACTGGTGTGCAAGGTTTGTTCAAATCAGACCTCATTGAAAAAGGCACCTGACAAATGACTGAAATGAGCCACACTCATTCCGAATCAAAGTGACATAGACTGTTTACGGAGAGCAGTGTTTTAAAGACAACAAGGTAGCTTTCTGTGCTTTATCATCTAGATAAAACACCATCTAAGATGTTATGGATAACGCCAACTACATTATTTTAATGAGCTACTCCCTAGAGTTACTAGAACATTCTTTTGAAAAACCAGCTCTTTTGATTAAGACAAAGCTATTATTCTAGATGGCCCAAAACATTTAAGGTTATATAAGAGAAAAAACTTGGAACCGTCATTAGTTCTGACATCTGATTGCATTCTGATTTATTTCTTACTTTCTAGCCTTGAAAGATTCATAATTTGGGCCTCCTATCTGAAGCGAGAATACATAATTCTTTTTGAGACTGTTCTTTCAATTAGCCTTTAGTGATAATTTCAAATTTCACAGGTGTTTGTTAATTTTCAGAGAATTTGCTCCTGCTGCATAAAGAAAAATGGAGAAAGACAGGATGAGATGAGGGTGCCTGCAGCTATTGTAGTCTCCTGTAGGCTTGTTTGACAAGATCTTATCGGTGCAGATGGGAAATAGTCTATTGCAGAGATGGATATTAGTACAAGAACCAGAAAAGAAATACATCTCACACTGAGCCTGATCAAAGATCAAGAATTTTGGTATGAAACAAGAATAGCCTTTAAAAAAAAAATCATGCCAATCTAGTTCTTATGAAACACACAGAAAAAAAGAAAGATATCTTACACTAGGGCTGATCTAAGATAAAGAATGTTAATATAAAGCAAAAATTGCCTTTAAAAAGTTACGTGTACCAAGACAGTCTGGTCCTTACAAAACCAAAAAAACTACAGAAATGGATTTGGTTTTATTTTTTAATCAAAATGAAAGCAAAACTTCAAGATGTTAATTAAATAAGTCTGGCAAATCTTCAAGCTGCTGAAGGAAACAGCAAATTAAATTGCAAGTAGAACAAAGTTTCATGGTTCTTGCCACATGTTATTGAGAGGCTGGTAGGGCAATGCATACTTAAGCGACACTAAGAGGCTATACAAGATGAAAATTACTGCCTGTGCAACAATGGTCTACTGCTAAGACTCCTTGGGTGCAATGGAAAATCACTTAAATAAAAAAGTTGAAAGAATTTGTAATAAATGAAGTCATGCTGTCAATAGTTTAAAAAGTGAAAAGTATTTTGAAGATTCCTGGGGTAGGAAGTTACTAACTGTTGGCTGTCATTTCTACTAAACCCTATAAGAGAATGAGAATTCTCAAGACAAGCATCAAAGCAGTTTCTAATTAGAAGAGCTATCTTTTTAATTACTCAATTGCTTAGCAATTAAAATATATTTTCTGATATTTATTCTATTTTCTGGGTAATGTGGTTGAAATTTGTGGGTAATTTTAAACAAGCTTCTGATAAACAAACACAGCTGTTTCCATAGCCAACTGTTATATATGTTGGATCCTTTTATCATAGAATCATAGAATCATTTAGGTTGGAAAAGATCTTTAAGATCATCAAGTCCAACCATTAACCTAACACTCCCATTCCAACACTAAACCATGTCCCTAAGCACCTTGTCTACCCATTTTTTAAATAACTCCAGGGATGGGGACTCGACCACTTCCCTGGGCAGCCTATTCCAATGTTTAACAGCTCTTTCGGTGAAGAAATTTTTCCTAATGTCCAACCTAAACCTCTCCTGGCACAACTTAAGGCCATTTCCTCTTGTCCTATTGCCCGTTACCTGGCAGAAGAGACCAACACCCACCTTGCTACAACCTCCTGTCAGGTAGTTGTAGAGGGCGATAAGGTCTCCCCTCAGCCTCCTTTTCTCCAGACTAAACAATACCAGTTCCCTCAGCCGGTCCTCATAGGACTTGTGCTCCAGACTCCTCACCAGCTTTGTGGCTCTCCTCTTTTAGTGATCCTCAACACAGGTACCAGCATCTGTACATATATGAGGAATAAATTCCTTCTTACACCTAGCTTTCTTTAGAGAGCTGTGTCTACTGAAGTCTTCCCAATGGCCTATATTTTATACTGCTATAACTTAGAAACATTTAATTAACATCAGTTGAATGTATCCTTTTTTATTCTCAGAGATAAAGAACCAATGTCTAAGAGGTGCAAATAATCAAATATCTTTGTAAGACATAGGATTAAATATGTGCTTCCAGTTCCTTCTGGGAGGGCTATCTTCATGGCATGAAATACATCTGTTTCTTCTATCTCATTTTATCAAGTTCTTTTGGGTCAAGGCTTGTACTGCATCAGAAAACAGCATGATGGAGAAGGAGGAGAGAAACAGAGATGAAATAAAGTTTTCATAAGGAGTCTCCTTGATGCATTTATGCAAGTGAATAAATGAAATATTTACAAACTGGTGACTCATGAGCACTTTTGGAAGTGAGAAAAGTCTTTATAAAGTAATTTGTTGCACTGCACTTTCTGATTCCAGAAGATCTGTGTCTCTGTCTTCATTTCCTTCTATACCAGTGTGGTAAAAATGTTTTTTTGGGTTTTTTTTGTCAACTCTTAGAGAGAAAGAAAAAAGGAGATCTTAAAATTTTCAATAGGTTCACAGAGGAAAAGAGAACCTGAGGTCTTTTTACACTAATGAAACTCTGGGAGTTCAGGTCAGAACAGAAAGCTGTTTGGAATGCAAATTGAAATAGTTTTGAAGACGGTCTTATCCCTCTTTCTTTTAAAGGTGTTATTGTTACTATATTTGTTCAGAAACATATTAATCACATGCTCGTTAGTCTGTCAGTTGTTTGGTGAGAGACAGCAGGTTCTTTTCAAAGTGCATAGTCCTTCGTGAAAGTCCATGGATTAACTTTTTTTTTTTTTAACCTCTCGCTCTGCTGTTTTCCTGTCATTTGCTTAGTAAAAGTTAAAGCAGTCCTTATGATTTGCATTCTGTACTGATAACTTCTTTACTAAATGTGAACAGGTTTTTCTTTTACTGAATTATTTTAGAATGGAGCAATTTAGGCCTTTGTGAGAAGTTCCAAAGGATATGGGTGGAGCAAATAGCTTCAGGAATTTCCTAAATTCTTTTCAACCAGCTGCTTTTTCTGTGCATGAAAGATGCTGCATTTTGAGCAGAATGTCAGGTATTTTCTATAACTGATATGAAGACCCTTTCTCCAGAAAATTTGTGAGATGTGTACAGTACTTTTCATTCTTTCCATTTATTTTAATTAAAATTAATGTTGTTTTGAGAATTTCCCATGGACAATGCCAAGTTGCAAAACATTAAATATTCTTAGGACACAGTGCAAAAACAAAGAGTTTGCAAGATCTACTTCTGACTTTTAATAGCAGCTGTGAGTAAGGATCTGTTTTTCTTGCTGGAAACAACACACAAAGATACAGGGATAGCTGAAGATACAAGGAATGCTGAAGGCTATGCTAACTTGAATTGCTTTGCTTTTATCAATAGATGAAAGTGTGAATAAAAATTATAATTTCAAGTCAGTGAAATCTCTTTCCCAGTGTTGATATTTTATTCTGGTTTTAACATTTATCAATACAGTGAAGAATGGTCACTGCTCAAGGACTTTCTAATGTCCATATTTCATTTCGATGATTACTCCTCGAGTGGTCTTCAGAATTTGAAAATCACAGCAATTACCATATTAACAATTAAGAACTAACAACCTAACATTTAAAGTTTTCAAATTTAAAGAGCTGTATTAGATAAGTATTTGAAACTTGTTGCTTAATGGGAATGGATTCAGAGCTAATATTAGATTAAGTAAGCATAGTGAACACTTTTCCATCTGGTAATGCAACAAAATATATTAGTATTTTTTCAATAACAGGGAAAACAGTTTCTGTAGCTATATCTGTATGCGCCAGAGTTCAGGGATGTATGAATCTCTGTACTTATTGTACATGTAGTTCAGGGCACCTAAATATGGAAAAATGCATTAATTTCTGGGAGATTTTTTTGCCAAAAATGTTGAATATTAATTAAGGTAACAGAAAAATACAGTACTACAGGCAATGAAAGGATAGCTGTCTAATCTTGCCATTTAGTTATTGTTCATCATCGTCTTTCTGTAAGTGAGGTCTGAAGATTTACTATGGCAGGAGAACTGTGACTGTTGAGAAACCATGCTGTGGAAGCTCACCAAAAGAGACTGAAGCTCCTTCACTTTGCCTGCAATCAGAGAGCCCAGATTAAAAACATCATTGAGAGAATCAGAAAAGAATCAGTTCGGCACTGCCAATAATGTGGGCCAGACAGGAATGACAGTAGGCAACTGCCTGTGCCTGTCTGACATGAAGTGATAGGTTTATAACTACCTTAAGAAAAAATCTAAACAGAAACAAAGAAATGTAAATGTTCCCACAACAGGAGGAAGGTTGCATGCTCACATGTTCCTTTTCTGTCTTCATTCCAACACAGAATATTACGCTTACTGGGCCTTCCCATCTGTAAATTTGTATTGGTTTGAAATACTTTCATTCACTGTTTTTGCTTGTGTTAGAATTTGGTTAGAACCACTGGCTGAACTCATCCAACTTTTGCTTTTTAAAAAAGCGACTCAGTTATAAAACACTCCCCAAATCTGCAAATATAGACTTGCCCTTGATTTTCCTAGTATCTAAGAAACAAGCATTCAGGCAAAAAAAAAGCCCTTGAGAGGACCTAAAAAATTCATCAACTCCTTCATAATTCCAAAGAAGCATAGGAAAGAAACTATAACGAGGGAATAAAAATGTGGCATCTAAGTGATGCTAAGTGATGGTAAGAGAGTAGGGGGAAGGAATGGGGAAAACTGATTAAGACAAAAGCTAGTGATTTTCTATTTAAGAATAAATTTGTGCTTGCCCAAACACACACACACAAACACAAAAGATTTGAGGAAAAAGGACAAAAGTAATTTTTTTTGTGCAACCCTTTGCTTTGGCCAGATGAAGTATATTTAGCTGCTCCAAAAGAAAGTTTCATTTTTTCTGTCTCCTGGATAGAAGCAAATGTGAAAGTGGTATGTGTTGGTTCAGCACAACGCAGCTGAGGAGTGATCAAGGGTCTTCATTGCCTCATAACCAGTCCAAAAAAAAAAACCAACCCACAGAAAGAGCTTTCAGTTACGATTCCCAACTGTTTAGCGGTCAAAAAAGAGCTTGGTACTTGCTCTTTGTACCTGTATTGCTGGGAGCTTCTAGTTGAGCATTCTTACTTTAATGCCAGTGGCTGAAGAGCAAGATAAGCACAGCTGTGTGTGCAGCAAGCAGACCACAGACTGTGCCTGAATGTGAGTGCCAAGTTGATTCCACTATTAGCTCATTGACTTTAAATCATTTTAGAGGCCCCTGCATTTTGAAATTATTCATTTAAATTGTGATAGATTGCATCAGGGAAGCGATAAAGAGGAAGCCTATGTTCACCTCTCAATAATGCAGCCTCTCCCAATATTGTGCCTCGATGATAATAGGAATACTATCCCTTATGGCTTTTTTGATACTTAAAGACCATTAGAGCTTGACAGCATGCTATGCACTGGTAAACATTATTGTTTGACTGATGAGTCCACTTTTTTGAGAGAGTGACTGTAGTAGTACGAAATCAGGTAATAGAGAGTTCAGGCACTATGGATCTGCACTTAACTGTAGTTTATTATATTCTAGAAGAGATTCAATAGGGTTGAGAAGATACAATATAATTCAAGTACTTCCCTTTCAGAACACAGTCACTGCTACAAACAGAGACTTTTTGCAGAGACAGAAAAATAAAAATTTGGAAGAGGCCTTCAGAGGTCAGGTAGTCAGACCTCCAGCTCAAATTATTGCTAACTTCAAATTCAGACCAGCTTGCTCGTGTTTTTCTCTAGACAAATTTTGAGGATCTTCAAGGAGGAAGATTTCATAATTCATCTGGACTACCCTTTCCAGTGCTTAGCCACTCTCATTGTGAAGATATCTGTTCTTACATTCAACAGGAGATTGACTAAAGGCTTATTGAATTAAGCAGAAATACTCAGGGAGGGACAGAGGAAAAATGACAGGGTGGGGATAACCCCTGGGTCTTACAGCCCACCAAAACCGGCTTTAGCTGACTGGGAAGGAGAAATCCTCTGCTTCCAGATATCCACCAGATTCAGCTACATGTAAGTTTCCATTACTGTAACTGGGGACAGTTTCCTCTTGTCCTGTCACTGTGTACCTCTTGTCCTGTCACTTCATTCTTCCTCCTTCCTCTCCTTCTTCTCTACAGGCTTTCTGTACCTTTGTCTTAGAATCATAGAATCATAGAAAGTTTTGGGTTGGAGGGGGCCCCTAGAGGTCATCTAGTCCAACCCCCATGCAGTGAGCAGGGGCACTGCTTACTAGATCAGGTTGCTCAGAGCCCCGTCCACCCTGCCCTTGAATGTTTCCAGGGATGAGGCCTCCACTACCTCTCTGGGCAACCTGTTCTAGTGTTTCACCACCCTCATTGTAAAGAATTTCTTCCTTGTATCTAGTCTAAACCTACCCTGGTTTTGTTTAAAACCATTACCCCTTGTCCTGTCACAGCTGGCCCTACTAAAAAGTTTTTCCCCATCTTTCCTATAGGCCCCCTTTAAGTACTGAAAGGCCGTAATCAGGTCTCCCCACAGCCTTCTCTTTTCCAGGCTGAACAAGCCCAACTCTCTCAGCCTGTCCTCATAGGAGAGGTGCTCCAGCCCTCGGATCATTTTTGTAGCCCTCCTCTGGACCCGCTCCAACTGTTCCATGTGCTTCTTGTGCTGAGGGCTCCAGAGCTGGACGCAGTACTCTAGGTGAGGTCTCACGAGAGCAGAGCAGAGGGGCAGAATCCCCTCCCTCGGCCTGCTGGCCATGCTTCTCTTGATGCAGCCCAGAGTACGGTTGGCCTTCT
>NW_009259433.1:227920-233166 GCF_000687185.1 Egretta garzetta | reverse complement strand
TTCAGGTTCCTCAGGTGGTCACGAACCTGATCTTCTACAGCAGGAGGGGTTTTGCCCTCCCAGTCCCCCTCATGCCATCCATCAACTCAGGACGGATGAGGAGAGAGGTTGCCAGTGAAGACTGAGGCAAAAAAGGTGTTGAGTACCTCAGCCTTCTCCTCATCTGCTGTTACCAGCTTGCCAGTCATCTTCCCCTGCTTAAACAAACCCAGTATCACTAGCTGCTAAGCATTTTACTGATTCTCCACTTGATTGTCTCTAGTTTGACAATATCTTTGCTGTACCTGGGGAAGGCCTTTTTGCATGCTGAATAGCAAAGTTCCCTCAACTTACTAAAATACTGCAAACACAGGCCTGTGTGTTCTTAGCAAGAATGCACTGCTGGCTTTTGCTCAGCTTGCTGTTCACCAAGACTCCTCGGTCCTTTTCTGTGGAGCAGTTCCTTGTCCAGCCATTTTCCAGGCTGTCCTGGTGCAGATGTAGGGCTTTGCATTTATCTTTGCTGAACTTCATGCTCAATAGAAGAGCAAGCAGAAATACCACTACTGAAGACAAGCTGCAAAGCTCTTAGGACAGCAGCCCTCACTGGCAGATGACTGTCCCTAGCTCCAAGTGTCCTTGACTACTCTTACTTGTGGCTGCTTCTCCTGGGGCACTGGAGCTGATTCATCAGACAGGTGTGGCTCTTCCAGATGCCTCACCTGCCAGAACTTGCTCTTTTACTCCTGTTGCCAGAGCTCTATAGTTTTTCCACATCTGCAGGTGGAGAAAGAGTCTTGTGGTTCCCAGAACTTACCATCTTTCAGCTTCCACCATTGAGGAAATCCACCTATCTTGAGTGTAGTTGCTGTCAGTCCCTATTCTTGTGGGAGGTGGAGCTTGTATTCCTCCTCTTCCTCCCCCACCTAAAGTCTTTGTAAAAAATCTTTTGATCTCCCATTCATTCCCCTTATGGTATGCAGTGCGCTCACCAAATCTCTCACCTGGCAACTCAGTCGTTCAACCAGAGCACACATGAACCACTGATGGGGCTGTCATGACCACCAGCTACAAACTCAGGGAAAAAACTATGAAATGAAATTGCTGCTGAATGGTCAAATTGCCACTGATTAACTAGGCTTTCCTCCCACTGATGTAACCTTCCAACCCTTAAGTAGTTTTTGGGTTTTTTTTCCCCAAGTACATTAAGATGCACCACATGTATGACATTGGGTAATATAAAAGCACCATTAAGCTAAGAGTAAAGAGATATTATTCCTAGCTCTGCCTTTTCATTTTCAAACACATACACAGGGAGTGAATCTTTTCCTTCCACCTGTGCAGGCTTCAGGGGATTGGATTTTAGTGTGTCTCTGTACAGCATCTTGCCCTCTGGGGCTTCTGTCTTAGAAATGAACTTCAAGGTGTGACTGCCTTAAGTAATCAAATTTTTGCACGTGTTTCTGAATGCAGCTAATTGCCACCTCTTTAACACTGGTACATGACTTCAGCATCATTTAAAAATACAGCAGAGAATAAGTAACAGAATCTGTGGATGATCACCAGCCAGCTTACTTTAACATTTAGCTGATGCGTCTTTGAGTACGTTTCCCATCAGGGTAAGCCTCTAAATGAAGATCTGCACAATGTCATTATTGGTAAAGGAAATGGCAGCAGCTGCATTTAATTAAAAATTCATAATAGCTTTGATGGTAAACATTCTCTGTTTTACTTGGTTGTCTCTTTTGCCCCCAGGGTTCTTGACCAAATCTGAATTTATTTGGAAAGATTGAATGCAAATGGTCCAGCTATTTTTGCACATGATGAGTATTAAAAATATATCTTTTTTTGTTGTAAAAATATTATTCTATTACAAAAATATTTTCTTGAACAGCTATATAGCTGAAAAGACTGTTAATAGAAAGCTGAGATTTCACTTGGCATCTGAACAGTCTGTGTTGAGGAGACATGGCTGTCTATGTTCCAGTATTCAGTTCTTAAATTTGGACTGAAAAAGGTCTGAGGTCTGCATATGAACAAAATTCTTCATAAATAATTTCTTCTACACTTATAAAGTTTTACACTGGGAGTGGTTGTGTTTTATATCCAGGTATAATTTAGCTTGAAAAGTTATACAGAGAGTAGGCTGGGCTGAATAAATACTTTTTGCTTGGGATATGGAGACCCTGAGAAACAGGAAAGTTTGGTGGATATAAACTACATGATATTCCACCTTCATGGTCCCAAAACGCTAGAAAAATCTTGGAGAATAAGCTTCTGTTGCTAACTGAATTCTGTAAAGAGATTGTAAAACTCAATATGAAGTTCAATAAAGTACTCAACAGTCAGAAAATGTCATTGTTAACAATACAGATGCAATCTGTAAGGAAGTCTTCTATGCTCCTCTTCACTCTGAAGAGAGGACTCAGCTCAAGGTCCTTCCATCTTTTTTTTATGGCTTATTCTATTGCTAGGTGAAATATCATTATCTTTTGAAACATGCACCCTCCCCAAGAGAATGAGGGTGCTTCTCCAGAAACAAGGCTATTTGATATTCAACATTATATTTAATGTTCTTCTATGTAAAATTTATTTAATCCACCATAAAAAGGCAGAAAGAAATAAGAGAAAAAAAAAACAATTTTTTGACTCATGTTACCAGTTTATGTATTTCACCCAGTTTATATCTCTTCTTCACCATCTTCTGAGTCCCTCCTTCTTGCTCTTTGCTCAGTAACACTGCAGCCTGTAAGATATCTCTCTTGAACAGAATGTGCAACAAAGGTGTAATAAAGTTACATTAACAAAAGCCAGTAAATCTGAGGAGACAAGTCAAGGTCCAGAATGTGGGGATGAGTGTTTACGTACCCTTGCACAGTGTGGATGTAACACTCAGCAACACTTAAAAGAAATCATTTCTCATTCAAAATTCATTATATTGTAACTATAGATTTAGTAACCCACTGGCAGTTTCTATTGATTAACTCAGGGATATTGTGGAAATTTGAAACGTACTGAAAGTACCTTCAAAAGGAGATACTGATTTTATTTGGGAAGAGTGGTACGCAATCCAGGTGAGTGGTGTAATTCTTTTAGAGTAGTAAGGACTGACGAGCTGCAAGTTATTGTATTGTATGTGCTCTTCTATGAAAATTGTTTGTATTTCAAAACTAACCATTTAACTCCCTTATAGCATGTTAGAATGATAAAGATTGTCATTTGCATTGATGAATGCAAAAAAGAGAAAGGAGATACATACATGATTGTGATTGAATAACTAGAACTTGAGGAGAACCCCATAAATTCAAGAATAAGACAGCTAGTGATTATAGCGCATTGTCAAGCGTGTACTACTTATGACTCATCTTGGACTTGCCTGATACTTACTAGTTGCTGAGTCTTTAAAATATATGGATTTAAGCAAACATGCAGTGACTTACTGAACATCCAGGCACATGAAATTTGTCGAGCATTACTGCATTTACTATCTTGTAGAATAATCTGATATTGGGAGAGTCTATTATCATACCAGCATAGGAATTCTCTAAAGAAATTTTTTATGATATGAGCGTGGTGAGACACTGGAACACATTGTCCAGAGAAGTTGTGGATGCCCCATCACTGGAAGTGTTCAAAGCCAGGTTGAATGCAGTTTTGAGCAATCTGATCAAGTGAAAGACATCCCTGCTCATGGCAGGAGGGTTGGAACCAAGTGATGTTTAAGGTCCCTTCCAACCCAAACCATTCTGTGATTTTATGATTCTTTTTCTACAACTTGCTTTTTAAATTATTTTTTCTATCTCATTAGCTGGTTTGATACAGTAATAGATTTTCTTGAAATTACCCAAAACCAAGAAACTTGAGAATCATTTCACAGAATAAGGACTTGAGCCATCATGACTTGATGATTCAACTTCATGTAATTTATTGCAATATCCATCTCTGCTATTGTTATGCAGCTGAAGTTTCCATAAATGCTGTTCATTTCAGTTATTGAGAATATGCTCATGAAATTCAGTGGGCAAAGGTTTATACCGATGTTGAGCATATTTGAATAAACCACTGTCTTTAGCAATGGAGTCACCGGTAAAACCATTGTATGAGTAAAACCTTTCTTATATATTTTTCATATATACATATATATATATATGTATGTATGCATGTATACCCACAAAGAAGCAAACAAAAACTTCAAATCCAGGTCAATTTCTATAGGAAAATAACCTTATATCATAAAGGAATCTGCAGTTATTTGCATTACAGTATTTAAGAAATTTGACAGGAATTTTCTTTTTTAAATAAGCATGTCCTTGAAAGTTAAAGACAAGGACTTAAATTTTTGGCCTATCTGGTGTTATTTAACTAGCTTCCTCCCTCCACCTACTGTCTTCTTAATGTGATTTGGTAATTTCATGCCTCTGGAATGTCAGCAAGAGTAATAAAATAGCAATTTAAGAACATGTTAAAAGCCTATCTAAATGGCACTGTTCTTCTGAAGCTATTAAAAAGAGAACTCACAGCAAGTCCTCATCTTGTTAGACAGCTCTGAAACTTTCATGTTTAAAAAGAATGGTTGTTTTGATTTGGCTTAGGGGATATTCTATAAAATGAGGGGCCAATTCAGAGCCCACAGACTAATATCTTCTCATAGCAGATTACACAGTCTTTCTTTTTACACTTTTCCAAAAAATGCCCTCCCCTTTACTAGTCTTTCTCTCCATCCTAATTTTTTATAGCACAGATGCTGACATATTTTATGACTAAAAAGTAAATATTATTGCTGAAGAAAGAGAAACCTTACATAGTTCAGAGTCCTGGCATAATACCCAAAGGTACATGTGCTGATTTCAGTTTTTTGGATCTGCCTCACTGGTTTCCCAGTCTTCAAAGACTGATATACTTTTTTTTTTTTTTTTTTTTTTTTTTTAAGTATCTGGTAAGGGGAGTGATATGATGGAGGGAAAATGGGAGAAGGAAGGCTATAATTAAGAACTTTCATTACTGAGAATCAGGTAAGGCAAAAAATTAGGCAAGAAATTGAGGTTGTTAACATGTCTCACTCCTCCCTCCACTTTGGGGCATTCAGCTGACAACGCTGCAGGTGCATCTACATTAGCATTATAGTTCTGATCTATAGGGAATGCATTTCTGAAATTAATCTCGTTATTGACCAAATACATAACAGTTTATTTTGCACTGGAGGTGGTCTCAGAAAGCATGGCTGAATGACTTTCAGAAGAGAGTAAAGAGGAAGACACAGCCCAGGT
>NW_009259433.1:176605-227879 GCF_000687185.1 Egretta garzetta | reverse complement strand
TAACAACAGTCTAGAAATAGGTCAAAGCACATTACCCATGAACACTAGGCTCTCAACATCACCTGCTTTTCTGTATAGAACCATTCCTATAGAGCTGTCCTATATATGTTGCCAGCTTTGTTCACCCCAAGGTTCCCTTCAAGAGTAAACTAACTGGTTCTCCCATCCTTTCCCTGCTCCTGCTGCCTGCCTCCCTTTACCCCCCAAAAGAAGGAAACTGAAACAGAGGGTTGGTCTCCTGAAGGACTGAAACCAAATGACATAGAAAAGACTTAACATTACTTTTGAACTTCAGACATAAGCAAGGAAGCTGCAGAGAGAAAAGTGGCTTAGGCAAAGGTACGTGGTTTGTGTCCTAAATTGTCCCTGTACAAAGCACTACTTTTGAGGATTGGGTGACTTTGTAATACACAGTGGATAGTTGTCTCAAGTCTCTTTCTGGGAGGTTGTCCTGGTTTTGGCCGGGATAGAGTTAATGTTCTTCCTAGCAGCTGGCACAGTGCTGTGTTTTGGATTTAGTATTGGAAGCATGTTGATAACACACTGATGTTTTAGTTGTTGCTAAGTAGTGCTTACACCAGTCAAGGACTTTTCAGCTTCCCATGTGTTGTGGTTTAACCCAGCAGGCAGCTGAACACCAGACAACCACTCGCTCACTTCCCCTCCCCCCCTCAGTGGGATGGGGGAGAGAATCGGAAAAAAAAGGTAAAACTTGTGGGTTGAGATAAAGACAGTTTAATAAAACAGTAGAAGAAAAAAAAATAATGATATAATATACAGAATATACAAAACAAGTGATGCACAATGTAATTGCTCACCACCTGCTGACTGATGCCCAGCCTGTCCCAAGAAGCGATCGTTCTTCCCTAGCCAACTCCCCCTGTGCATGACATCATATGGTGTGGAATAGCCCTTTGGCCAGTTGGGGTCAGCTGTCCTGGCTGTGCCCCCTCCCAGCTTCTTGTGCACCTGGCAGAGCAGGGGAAGCTGAAAAAGTCCTTGACTAGTCTAAGCAGTCTAGGGCTACCGCATGCACTATCTCCTGTTTAATTTGTTCAAAGGCTTGTTGTTGCTCAGGGCCCCATTTGAAATTGTTTTTCTTCTGGGTCACTTGGTAGCGAGGGCTTACAGTCTGGCTGTAATTTGGAATATGCATCCTCCAAAACCCCACAATGTCCAAGAAAGCTTGTGTTTCCTTTTTGGCAGTTGGTGGAGACACAGCTGTTATTTTGTTCATCACATCCATTGGAATTTGACGACATCCGTCTTGCCATTTTATTCCCCAAAACTGGATCTCTTGTGGAGGTCCCTTGACCTTACTTTGTTTTATGGCAAAACTGACCTTCAGATGGATTTGGACTATTTATGTTCTTCCCTTTCTCAAAAACAACTTCTGTATTGCCCCACACAATGATTTCATCAATATACTGCAGATGTTCTGAAGCTTCATCCTGTTCCAGTGCTGTCTGAATGAGTCCATGGCAAATGGTAGGGCTGTGCTTCCACCCCTGGGGCAGTCAATTCCAGGTGTGCTGGGCACCCCTCCAAGTGAAAGCAAACTGTGGCCTGCACTCCACTGCCAAAGGGACGGAGAAAAAGCACACTAGCGATATCAGTTGTGGCATGCCACTTGGCTGCCTTTGACTCAAGTTCATACTGAAGTTCTAACATGTCTGGCACAGCAATGCTCAGTGGTGACGGGACTTCATTCAGGCCATGATAGTCTACTGTGCCCCATGGTGTGTACTCTTTATGTCTTCTGTCTTGAACAGAGGGATGCTTATTCCTAATGGCTGAGATGCTGTTCTGTACAGGTGGGGAGTAGGACATATCCTCTTTGAGTTGCCAGAATTCCCAGGACAGTTTCTCCACAGATGAGACAAGGGAGGAGGAGGTACTTGCTTCATATTCCTGGAGTTGGCTAGCCACTTCATCCACCATTGGTGCCTCTTCATCTTTCCAGGTCAGTATTGCCAATATATGATGCTGGTGTGCTCTGTAACAACTTCCACCACATGGGTCATGTGCATTGGACTCCATCTGGTTCTTTGGGTAACCACTCATTGTTCAGATCACTGTGAATCACCTCCAGCATGGCTAATTCCCTCAGGTACTGGCAACCTCTCTCCACGGTGGTCCATTTGCCAGGTGCACAAGAAGCTGGGAGGGCGCACAGCCAGGACAGCTGACCCAAACTGCCCAAAGGAGTATTCCATGCCATATGACAACATGGTCAGTGTACAAACTGGGGGGAGTTGGCTGGGGAGGAGCAATCATTTCTTGGGGACTGGCAGGGAGTAGCTGGTGGTGAGTGGTTGCATCACTTGTTTTTTCCTGTTTTTTTTCTCTCTCTCTCTTTTTTGTTTTCTTTTTCATTACAATATTATTGTTGTTGTTGTTATTGTTATTATAATATTCCCATATGAAACTGTTCTTATCTCAACCCACAGATTTTCTTATCTTTGCTCTTCTGATTCTCTCCTCCATCCCACTGGGGGTGAGGGAAGGTTGAGCAAACAGCTGTGTGGTGCTTAGTTGCTGACTACAGCTAAACCATGACAGAAGTTTGTATGACCAGCAATTAAAGGTGCTATTAAAACTTGAAAATACATGGTGGGGACACTACACCTTTCTATTGATATCTGAAAGAAAATAAGTAACACTTATCCCAAAGACATGTATCAAGACATCATTGGAAGAAATGTCTGTAGAAAACCAGAATTATCATGTCATTTATTCAGAGAGAGTTTTAATAACCAGGACGGATTTGATAGTCACCTGCTACAGAGAGAAGCATTTGCAATACACACATAGAGACACCACAGTGATAGACTTCATCTTTCTGATTTAGAAGAGATAAAGAAGTACGTCTATGTTTTGGAGAGTTTTCTATTCTCTGTAACTGGATATGGCTACTTCCTGGCAATTTTTCCACCTTACTGATAAGATTACTAAGAAATCATTCTTTTCTGAATAATTTGGCGAAATATTTTTTCTCTGAATAAAGGAAAAGTCATCCCTGAAAATGGATAACTTACAACTTCTTGTGATTCATTTTTTTTGTGGTTATGTCTGTAAAATCATTGACATTTACACTAGAATGTGCTGAAAGAAACTGGCTCCTGAAGAAGGGCTGTAGCATTAACTCAGGCAGGCTTTTGCATCACAGCCATATTGCACTCTAGGAGAAGAACATAACACTTTTTATCTTATCATCATCAGGTCATCAACCATGCATAGCAGCTATCTTGTACACCCCACACAGCCTGTGTAGCATTATTTGTCCAGAGCTTAGTGACTTTATTAATTGTTTCATAAGCACATGGCTCTGGATTAGGGTCTGGATCAATGAGGTAGAAGCCAAGGCATGGACATGACATTAATGCAGCTGCAGTGTGGGTCAAGTGAGGACTGAGAGAGGACCTCAGCTTAAAGGAAACTCCCAAGCAAAGGAGAAGAGAGGCCCATCTTCCTGCTCTTTCCTTGCAATGGCTCTTCCCACCAGCTGTTCTTAAGCAGCCAGCCCTACTCCTAAAGGAGGGGGAAAGTGCACTTCATGCCCTGACCATGGTTGTGTCAAACATATTGAGATAGGGGTCATTATGCTTCACCTTTTGGGGTCATTATGCTTCAGCACTTTCCTATTTAGGAGCACCTCATTTTATTATTTGATCCAGACAAGTTTTCTTTAACTTTTACTGAACTGCATTTGGCATCTATTACCATGGGTGCTTCAAGAAAACAAGAGCTGTAGTTCTGTTACAGTGGTCCAGCACAGGTCCTCATGGCAAACTGCTGTAGACCAATACAGGTGATTGAAAGACTCCTGCTCTTGGATAACGATAACAGGTAGATGTCAACTCTTCAGCAGTCCTTTAGTTTTTAGTGGTGTATGCATGTGCTTCAGCTGTGAAAGTCTCCAACCTTTATCTGAATGCAGAGCCAGGAGGATCCCTTTCTCCTGGATTTACACTTTATACAAAAATATCACCTAACCTGGATAAAACCCCTTCTTTCATGTTTCATGTAGTCTGTTTCTGAATAATTTTCATTTTCTTCTAAATATTTAAAAATCCTCTTAATGACCATCTGTGACCTGCTTATCCTCCTTTTTGTTGGTTTCATGGTGTATCACTGTAATAGTATATTTACATTTTTCTTAGCAGCAATTGTTTGTCTGAAGAAACCCCAAACTAATTATTTTCTTAAGTAGATATAGTTCACTTACTACTTATAATGTTTTTAAGTGCGTATAGTTTAAGGTGCTTTAAATTAGTAATTAGCTGCTCTTTCACAGGAATATTTCCTTTTCCTGTTTATTACATGGTACCACTAACTGCCTACAGGAAATTCTGTAAATCTATAAGACAGAAAGGAATAAATATGCATAATATTTAAAGAATAAACAAATTCAGTCATAAGAATTTTAACAGTTGAATTTTGGTCATTAAGAGGCAGGAGAGAAAATAATCAGAAGATGATTTATAAACAAAGAGTATAAATAAACAAAAAAATCCAAAAATGCTATTTGAAATGTGAAAAATGTGCACAGGATGCCTATGTAACTAGTAATTAAGTGTTACTTGATCTTCTAATACTTTTTCGACTCAAAAATAAATAATACATAATTTTATCTTGGATCTTATTATTAATAAAAATCAGTCAGTGTGGGGCTAGAAACAGGAATCAATAATAACTAAAGAACAGATTATATTAAAAGAAAAAAAAAAGAGAGGTCTGCAAATGTTTTAATACTTTTATAGTGTTATTAAAAATTTATTACTCCAGGGTGCAAAATCTCAGAGCTAGATGGGATTATGAAGAAAACTCATCATGTAGGAAAAACAAATAAAAATCAGAGAGAATTCCTTATTAGATGACCAAAGCCATGCTTTCTTAATCAGGAGAAAGAACCATTTTTGGTTTAAAACCAGTCCAGATTTAGTGATTGAAGGTCACTGAACAATTAGAACCAGAAAACAATTCAAGAGAAATGTTAAACATAAAATATGGAGGTTACACAGAAAATAAATATGATAAAGTAACAATATCCAACGTAAAAAAAAAAATCTGTGGATGCCCATTCAGAGGACTGCAAAGAAGAAAAGAACATGAGGAAACTCAGCAATGGAGCAGACCTTTACTACAGACAGAAGCTAAAACATTAACATTGTTAGGTTTTAATATTTCAGGTCAGAAAGACATATTCAACAGATTTTTTTCTTGCATTTTTAGTATGTGAAGATGAAGAAATGTTTTCCTGTCCTCTATTGACTAAGGCAGGTTCAAATACCTACCAGTGATACACATGCTTAAATTCATGATACCTGTGCAACTTGTACTAGTTATTGACACAGAGCAGAGTCCCTCCAAGACCAGCTGTATTCATCATAGAATCATAGAATCATAGAATCATAGAATGTTTGGGGTTCGAAGGGACCCCTAGAGGTCACCTAGTCCAACCCCCCTGCTGACAGCAGGGGCACTGCTCACTAGATCCCTCCACGCCCCCCCCACCCTGCCCTTGAATGTTTCCAGGGATGGGGCCTCCACTACCTCTCTGGGCAACCTGTTCTAGTGTTTCACCACCCTCATTGTAAAGAATTTCTTCCTTGTATCTAGTCTAAACCTACCCTGGTTTTGTTTAAAACCATTACCCCTTGTCCTGTCACAGCTGGCCCTACTAAAAAGTTTTTCCCCATCTTTCCTATAGGCCCCCTTTAAGTACTGAAAGGCCGTAATCAGGTCTCCCCACAGCCTTCTCTTTTCCAGGCTGAACAAGCCCAACTCTCTCAGCCTGTCCTCATAGGAGAGGTGCTCCAGCCCTCAGATCATTTTTGTAGCCCTCCTCTGGACCCGCTCCAACTGTTCCATGTGCTTCTTGTGCTGAGGGCTCCAGAGCTGGACGCAGTACTCTAGGTAAGGTCTCACGAGAGCAGAGCAGAGGGGCAGAATCCCCTCTCTCGACCTGCTGGCCACACTTCTCCTGATGCAGCCCAGGGTATGGTTGGCCTTCTAGGCTGCCTATAAGTGAGATTAAAATTTCCAATGAGCTCACTTTCGTTGGTGACCACCAGGACCAGTATCGCATCCCCTCGGTTGGGGGTGTCTATTACCTGGCTTAAGAAGTTGTCCTTACCATTTCTTTTGTGCAATCCTTCCAGACCATGCAAAGTGATTGCCCCAAGCTGATCTCAGAGCACCCTGAGGAAGACAACCTATCATAGTCAAAACCTCAGAATAAATCTAAACTCCTTTTTGCAGACTTTGGACAGACTGAGTCCTCACAGGGCTGGCCAGAAATAAAACTGAGGCAAAATAAAAAAAAAATGTAATAATGTGAAGAACAGTAACATTGCTGATGATAATCAACATGTGCTTTCTAAGAAAATTAATATATTCAAACAGTTCTGATTTCATGTGGTTCTGGGGTTACAAGTTTAAATTATAAAAATAATTCGTTGTGTTAGAATTTTGGAACTTGATTTAGTATAGCATTTTTATTAAAGTTATGATACACTAGGACAGAATATGTAGTCAACTGAATAAATACAGGCTGTGTGAGGTGAAAAACAAGGACAGAAAGGAAGTCCTATTACATAGTCTATATGATGCAGTTATCTAAGTCAGACAAACTGTATTTTAACACAACTGAAGCATGATCATATAACTAAAATGTAAAATCCTCTTAATCCCTTTCTCTTGGCCATCTCTATCCTAGGAATAAGTCACCTTGAACAGATTTTGTGCTCCATTTGGCAAGAAAACAATAATTCCGAGGCAATACAGTAGCTAAAAGGTTCTAAGATGAACGTGTAAATCAAGGAGGTTCTGAGTGAGGCAATGATTTAAATCTGTATACAGGACTTTGTGAAGGCAAGACAGAAGTGTCTAATTCTGACTCTCAGGTTTTAAAAGGATGCTGAAAAGTTTCAGATGGTGAAGGAAGTAATAAAAAAATTAATCAAATTCTAGAGAAAATTACTTGTAATGAATGCTGCAAAGAAACTGAGACATTAGTTGATCAGACAGTAAATGCTATAACACATTACCAAATGCAACTCAGTCTTGCTTCTTTTGTCCTCTAAACACAGTTTGTTTTTTAGTAAGACAAATAGTGCTTTAAGCAAAGGCAATTTATTTCTCAGTTCTTTTTTTATATAATATGAACCTTTGCTAAGTTTCACTTAAGTTTTCATGCAGTGCATAATTCCTGGTGCTATTCTCCTTTCCAGGAATAAAATTCCTATAGAAAGGAAGATATCCAACGACATGGTCCAGGACCTTCTGTGTCCCTGCAAGCTGATATCCGTTCTTAGTTGCAGTCTCCAGTGGAGCTGGAGTGCTCAGGACTGCAAAGAAGCAAGCCTGTAGAGATCAGACACTGGTTTCATCAAGCCTAAGGAGTTAGAGAGCACTTTGAAAGAATAAACAACAGCCCTAGATAACCAGGAATGTGTGCAAATGAATACAATTCTAAGAAGTCAGGACTAAGTTTGCTCTCAGTGAAAGACTGACGTGAGAGGTATAGTGCAAAATTATTAAAACTGCATTGATTAGCCGTAAAATAAAAAAAAAATATATAAAAAAAAATCTTTTATGTGGCAGTCCTAAAGCTAAAAAACACTAAGTCAGAAATATTGCTCCATCATCCTTGGTTGTTTAGAAGGAAAATCCAAAATAATGAAAAGGTCAGATATAGATTACAATACATTAGTAAACTCTCATCCAATTCTTAGTATCAGTTGAATTTCCATTTTAATTAGTTGTAGGGGTTTTTTAAAAAAAACATTTGACATTCACAATATGATTGAGATGAAAGGGTTATACTACCTTTGCCTTATTCAGCTGACAGACATAAAGAGAAATAGGTAAAATAGGATGCAGGAAATGTCTTTTTCACCTTATAACACCTAGGCCTGTAAGAGGCCTGTAAATGAAACAAGTTCTGATATATAGTGGGGGGAGACTTTGAGCAGTACAATGTTAAGTAACAACAAATGTTGTTAGGTTATGAGGATCATGTCTTTCCTGTCCTTACCATATCACTCCACTGCCTACTCCAGTAAAAAAGCGAGAAGGAAAGTACTTCTCTGCAGATCAGAGTTCCAGTGACAAGTTTGACTGTCATGAATAAGTTGGATTCAGTAATGGATTTATTAAAGTCTTAAAAAGAACATTAAGGCAGAATAAAAATTAAGGATGGAAGAGGTATAAAATCCTTTTTTTTGCATTTTCTTCTCATTGCTTAACCTGTCAGAGAAGGTAGACAGCATCTTCAGTAGATTTCATGACAGATTTCAAAAATTCATTATTTTTAGCATCAAAAAAGACATGGAACAAACCCGAAAATTTATATAACAAAAAGGAGATGTATTTCACCGAAACAAATTTAGTTACATCTTGGAGAGACTGGATTTCTTTGGCTTGGAATAAAAACATAAGAATTTATGAGAATTAAGTTTAGCTAAATAGAGTCCTGATTCTATTTACATTTTATTAGTATAAAAATAGTCAGAAGGACTTACTGTTATACTCTATCAAAAGATCTACTTTTTGTCACATTAGGGACCAATATAAAAGAGAGAAAAAAAAATATATGTATCTAGTAATGAGAAAGAAATTTAAGTGAGAGTCTGTTTGAGGACAAGTAATGGACAAAGAATCAGCCCAACTTTAATTCCTGAGCTTCTTCGTCTATTTTTCACCTAAACAAACAAACAAAAAAAAGTACTAAAAATGAGAGAAGTGATACTGACTCCTCCTATCATTTTTTTAGGCATAGCTTAATGGAAAGTTCTATCTCATCCGTCATCTCAAAGTACAGGTTTGGTACTGTTTTGAATAATTGACATGTTTAACTTGTTTCAGATGTAAATGCAAAAACATCTAAATGTTTTGGTATGATGATATCAAACTACTAACTTAAGCCAAAAACTGTTGAAAAACAAAGCATTTTTAAAATAACATTGAAACATTATCATTTGCAATAAAATAGTATGCCTATGTATATTGCGTAATATTCATATGCTGGTAAATATTATAAAACAGAAGAATAATTTTACTGATTTTTTCTCTGAAAATGTCATTGGCACTGATCATGATACCACAAATATAGTTTAGTCTCAATCTCTTTATCTTCAACTTTTCATTTTAACTACATCTATTTTCATATTCTCACTTGTTTTAATTGCAAACATCCAACCAAAATCCCTTCTACATAATGTTGATAAAATAGCTCCTCACCATCCTTGAAAGAAATTGAACAAGTAGAATAAAATTATAGAAAAAATCTACACATGCTCCTTTTGTACCTTCTGAAACATGACAATGAATTAATTAGTTAATTAGTTGGTTTAAGCTAGTTAGCTAGTTGGCAGACTCTAAGAGAACTTTATTTTTTCACTGTTGGAATGACTCTACGGTGTGTTAAATTAACTTCTAAAAGGGGCAAGTAACAGGTCAAATCAAGCAAAGACAAACAGTCTCTTGGAGTTTTGATAATGCAATTGATTCTGTGAAAAAGAAGAAAATCACAATCTTCACTTCATTAGATAGGCACATAAGAGGGTCAGCCACTGACAGATAATACAGTGAAAGAATCAGGGGAGGTTTTATTTCAATGAAGATATTTTCCCAGATTAAAGAAGTTAATATAAGATACAAAGCTGACCAGCTCTTTTATTTTTCTTGAAATAAAGTGGGTTACAATCAAAGTTCAAGACCTAAAGCAAAATAGCTTCAATTTTATCAAATAACAGAGACCTCTGAATGTTTTACCTAAGGAAGGAGCATGAGACCTGAAAAACAGAGCATTTGGAAAACAACGAGCTCCTCTCTGCACTTACAAACTACATTCATGACTGGGAATGTTTCCCTTGATTCAGAGACTATTAAAACATGACTACCTCCATTATAAATTTTTCAGAAGCTCTTTACTCTATTACTCAATTTCTATGATGTTCATCCACACAAGGCAGATTTTTCCCTTTCCAAGAGTAAGGGTGTGGAAAAGAGTGTAAAACATCCAGTCAATGCTTATTTGAACTGACAAATAAAGCCGTTAGTTAATGAGATGAGCTCGGAAGGAGGATTGCATGTGTAGTACTTGCCAGAAACCAAAAAGGTTATTTCACAACCACCACATTTTCTGACTAGATGGTGCTGGCATGAAGCAACCCAGTAGCAGCAATCAGGGCACCCTGCTTGGCTGCAGGAAGGTGGGACTCCAGTCCTTTTGCTAGCTGACTGAGGGTTCCCACATTTTCAGACCATGCTTTAACCACCCAAATACTGACTATTAGAAAAGCTCTAATACTACCAGGAAAAATGTCCTTCCTACATCTGAGAACCTTATATTTTACTTACTTGGTTAAAACTCATACCTTTCCACACAAAAGAAGAACTTGAGGTTCAGAATATTTCTATATCATAGATGAATGAGTGGAGAGAAGCACTCCCTAAAAGCCCTATCAGACATCCTGGTCAGTGAGACAGCTATGAGGAAATTGGAGGTATTTAAAAATTGGAGGTACTTTTTTTTTATTTTAAAATTGGAGGTATTTAAAAGAAGGATAGATGAGGTTCTTATGGATATGGTTTAGTGGTGGGATGGCAGGGTTAGGTTAACGGTTGGACTCGATGATCTTAAAGGTCTTTTCCAACCAAAGCGATTCTATGATTCTATGATTCTGTGATTAAATGACAGCAGCTGCAGCCTGGGTAGTTGGTGCTCTAGGATGCGAAAGGCTGAGATGCTGAAGACTAGCAACAGATTTGATCTCTGATGGGCAGAAACAGTAGCTACTTCACAGAGGGAAAACTGAAACCAGATACCCGTGACATGCATAAAAGTTCAACTATTAACCCAGGTCTGCAGTTAACATGCATGTCTAAGAACATATATTCTGTCTTTCAAGGAGTATAACATCCTCCTTCAAACTGTTCAAAGGCTGTTGAAGAAGGTCTTAGATAAAAGTCATCCAAAGTTGTGGCTTTGGGCAGAAGGATGGGGGACATTCCCATTCTGCTGCCTGCAGAGGTGTCTCATGGTAGGGGGAAGGGGTGCTTGCTGATTTACTGCTCCTCTGAGCCACAGCTACCTAGCAAAAAACCCAAAAGAAGAATTTTCACATCTACAACAAATGTAGATATCTACATGAAGGAATAGGTATTATAAGGAATAATGTGACTTACATCAGAATAATTAATTCTGATGTCCAGTTTATCACTGTTTCACAGAATGAGGATCAGCTTTGAAACACAGATAATATTTATATTCTTCAGTTCTAAAAGTTCATTTACTTCATCCATTTATATAATGCTGTCTAAGGTGTAATGGAAGCTGAAGATGATCTTCGTGTGAAGCTGGCCACTTAATATCCTCAGCCATGTTTTAAGCACACCCACTGAACTAGTTTGAACTGCCTTTGGGTTCTGTTCTTCCTTGATATCTCCTAAAAATCTGTCACATGTACACATAAATCTTGTCTGGCTTGTATGTTCAGGAGAAAGCAAAACAACCAGAGCAACCTACCAAATTATTTGTTCTTGAATAATAATAAATATTTCAAAATATTTCCCAGCTATACATCCAAACAAAGCATATTTTTCAAAGCCGTTCTTCGACGAACATTGTTTCTCAGTGTGGGGGGGGTTTTTTGGTGGTGGAACTAAAGAAGTGGAAAAAGATGAAAAGAGGGAAAAAGAAGGAAGGCTTGTAAAAAATGAGACAACTCAGGATATTCCTGTAGTTTATGTACTACTGGAGGATGAATTTGAGCCTTAAATCATTGCTTGTAATAAAAGGTAATTACCATAGCTAGTAGATGGCATTTTTAAAGAAGAGAGATAGAGGTGACTTTATAGATGTATTTATGCATGCATTTGTGTACTTTGAAAAGGATGGTGCAGAGGAACAGGCTGAAAACAGTGAAAGAACTAAGTACCTTTATTTAAAGCAGGGGAGGCCATCACTTCAGTCCTTTCATATGAAGAGGAACTGGGAGCTCTCTTCTACAGCAGCAGCTCTTTTAATTTCAAGTACAACACAATGTTTCCTCATGTGCAAAGTTATTTCCTTTTGAGGATGCCTTGGCTTTAATCGGTTCTCATAAGAAAACTCCTCACATGAATAGTATCCCTTGAATCTGATAATTTTCACTGCCCTTCCCTGAAGTGTTAATGCTGCTCGTGTGTTCATTCATCTTTAGGTGATCGCATTTCTATTATGTGATGCATTCTGCAAGTCTGCAATATTGAAGTGGCTTTATTGCAGCCACAAAGAGACACGGGAGCTCATTGATAATTTCTCTCAGTTCTTTCTAGTTGAAATTACACTACATAAAACTGAAATATGTTTATGAGCATTTCAATAGAAGATGGTTAAATTTTGTATTGTGAGTAAATTGTGGAAGACCCTTTAAAAGGCTGAAATACATAAAATATAGATTTTTATAATCCCAAAGGAAGACATCAAGGTGTGATAAGATAATAGTCAAATGACTTGCTGGGAGGTAAAACACCTAAACTTTGAATCTAGGAGATTTTGTCATTGGATCACAGCTGGATTTACGCACTCTTCATGGGTTCAACATAGAATTTCAAACTTTTTTTATTTATTTCTTTTTAGCTGAAAATACAAGCCTTCTGCTATACCCAGTAGAGAGTTCTTTTTTTTTGTACAAAAGGAATAATCATAAAGATACCCAGTAAACAATAAGTCACACAAACTGCATTTGCAAAAGGTCTTCCTTTATTGCTCCTGCACTGATAATTCAAAGAAGAACTGAGCAATTAAATTGTCCTCATCAGTTGACCTGGAACTATTCATGTACCATTCTAGGAGAAGAGGCATTTTTTAAAAGTAATGCATTACTTCTTATTTTCCATTTCATACTATTCCCACGTACGATTTTAGTGACTCTGTCCACAAAAGTGGAAGAACATATGCAAAAATGAAAAGCTCTTAAGCCTTCACGAGAAGGTTGCTGTTTCCACATCTTACAGAACAATGCTTCTTGATTCAGAGATAGTTTACTTTAAACCTTTCTCAAAATGCCTGGAAGTTTTAAATTTTGAAAGGCAAATCTGTGATGACATCCAAGGGAATCCATTACTTGCAGGTATAAGAGGCCAATCTCCCTCAAGACAGATGGTCACACACCAGGGCTTTCTGCTGTATCCTGACTTTTCCACTATATTATCATTCCATAAAAATAAATAAATGGTTACCTTTTCCACTGGTAAAAATCTGATGTAGGACTAGAAAAAGAGGTGTCACCTTTATAATAGGCTAAAGAGAAAAGTGAGGTACAATATGAGCATCTCTGATGTTCTGTAATATACACATGGAGACAAAATGATCAGACTTTTCTGTCATTGGTTTTCTCCTGTTATTACTCCATCCCTCATTTCCTTCCCACTAAAAATAAAACATAACTGTTTCCCTCATATGAAGACAAATTCCTCTGTGAACTGCTGTGACATTAGACTGACAAAGCCTAAGTGGCCTCAGTACAGTAACACTGTTAGATGAAGAAACTTTATTTTATGAATTACGTTACAAAAACAATGAGTAAAAATCCTGCTTACGAAACCCTGACCATATCCAGGATGTCAACGTTTGCTTCAGTTTTCTGAGTAACTTACAGAAAACAGAATGAGTCTGACTAACAGTTTAAGTTTAATGGTAGGGGTATTTGAGCTATATTTTGGCTGGGAGAACTCTGTATCAGTTATTATTCTCTTCACATCTGTTGCTCTTTTCAGCAGTGAGACCCAATGACCCAGCAGGCTGCCTCCTTCAGACGCCTGGAAAATTAGCCATTGCTTCAGATCTTGCCCTTTAAATTTAGAGTGAGCAGACTTTATCCTACCACTAAGCTCACTGGTTTAAAAAGATGTGTTTGTGGTACCAGAGAATACAGAAATGCCAGAACAATTCTGTAATATTTAAGATCTACCTCTCAGGTTAGTCAGGATGTGAGATACTTAGTACTCAGCTCTAGGTTCCTGAGACACTGGCTTAACTGCCAATGATTTGGAGTCTTTTTTCCCTCTTTCTCGTATCTTTGTGTTGGAATTTTGTCAGCAATGTGTATCCTCCAAGCCAGTTCATTCACAGCTGTTGTTGCTCAGCCAGGTTCACAGAGTGAGTCACAGTCCCTCACAGCATCATTTGTTACCCTTTGAACTCCCTTTCTCCCTTTGACTCCACTGCCATTACAAGATTGGGGACTACAACTTCCTGCTAGAAAACAGCTGTAAAACACAATGAACCTCTCCATTCAGCTAATGAAGGGAGTAAAGTGAACCTTTTCACTAATGGCAGCAGGGAGAAATCTCTTCTCTGTTTTGTTAGGCTCTGTCTCTCAGCTCCCACTGACTCTGGTTGACTCTGGATGGGCTTTAGTGTAACGGAAAACAGAATTTGACCTAGAGACATTTAGATGCCAGACATCAGGAATGATTGAAAAATCTGCAAGTGAGGCTCGGGTATTAGAAAATACATATTGAATTTCTGTATGCCTGCTCCTGCTACTTAATCCCAGCAATAACCATGGTGACCGTTGCAGAATAATGCCCACAGAGGTCAAATGCAATAAAGCCTGTGTGTCAGAAAGCAATGACTAATTTAACTCTTCTCAAGCTGCTTTTTGCAGTTTGACATAATTAAAGAATCAATATAAATGTAAGTATTTTTATAACGTAACATATTACGTCTGCAGGTAGTACACAAATGAGTTTGAAGTAGACCATGTAAACCAAATACTGTCTTTTACAATACGATACAGCTTAGTGCCAAATAACCAGCCTGCTTCATACTTGTGGTATCATTACATAGCATGCATTACCAGCTAAAGGGCTTTGGTACTGTTTAATCTCCAATAAAATTATTTACCAATGTCTTCTGTCCCATTAATCCAAGCAATTCATATTCATTTCAGATTTCTCTATACAAAGCAGCAGTGTCTGCCTGTCTAGAGGGTTTAAGCTTATGTGCAATAAAACGATATTACATTTCACTCTGATTGAAAAGTTGTGCTATCTAGGGGATTATGGAAGTACTGCAAGTGGCACCAATCATCAAATAAACTCCAAGGGGGAAGAGGAGGTTTTGTCCTTTTTTTTCCTGTATGACATATAAAATAAAAAAAGAATCCTTCAATTCCTTCCCTCCCCCAACTTTGTCTTTCACAAGCTCTAATCATCTCTTGGGTTTTCTCCAAAGGTTTTATGGGCCACTGTATGAAACATGCTGTCATACTGATCACTGCAAGATGACACTAAAAATATAAATCCAGAGAGAGCGTGATAACCTTCATTGTCAAATGGAAGGCAAAAAGACAGCAAATGCACTCAAGTGAGTTTTTTAAAGCTAAGTAAGAAGGTGACAGAAAGACTGAAGAGCTTGTCAGCCTGGGCTATGTCTGGTGGTTGGAAGGAGTGAAAGAAGTCTAACACAATACTTTTCAGAATTTAAAATATTGCCAATGATGATGATATTGTGTCTAAAGGAAATCTTCGGTGAGGAATTTCCTTTATTTAACAAAGAAAAATAAAATAAACAGGTATAAGCTATTACTTGTAATCACCACCCTCAAACTGCAGTCTGACCTCAAGCTGAAAACATCAGGCTCTTCAGAATTCCTTTTAATGTGGGAAGTAACACAAAACTATGTTAACATTCTTGGATAACAGAGAGATGGGGGGAAGCCCAGGGAGCAAACCAAACAAATGGATCATCTTCTCTGTTAGAGTATACTGGCCTGATGCAAAAAAATCACATTGCTGCAAGACAATCAGCCCATGCTGTATGAACATCACAGCAATGTTTATATAAACTGGAAAAATGAATGCTAAAATAATAGTAGTGAAAAATATACACCAGTCTTTATGAAACTAATCAACTTAATTTTCACTGAAGTTTCCTTTGTTTCCCTTCTTCTCTTTCCTGATTTAGACCCCCTAAGTGAGTGATATATAATATTTAATGGGATCTGTGGTAATGCTAATTGTTTTCAAAGCAACTGTGATCTTTAAACTGATTTGATTTTATTGCCTGCTTTATTAGTTTAATATGAGTTAATTCTCCTTTTGGGTGTTTCTCCTAAACTATATAATCCTCAGATGAATGAAGTAATGTCTTTTGAAGTTGAAAATCTAGCCCCAAGAGAATGAGAGAACTAATTTTTAATCAGCAGCCTTATAGGTGATTTTTGTCCCAACTTTAGTCATAATGGTGGATGTATAAGGCAATCGCTCTTTCTCAGTATGGCACCTCAGTGCTAAACTCCAAAGGAAAAAAAAAATATATGAAGGCACAAAAGATGGTGTAGAGCAGTTTCTGTTCACCTACCATTAAGCTTCCTTCTATCTGAGCTGCTAATCTTTCCCAAGGCTGGACATAACTGTCTGGGCAGGGGGCAGCTGCTTCCCTATGGGGTGATTAACAGTGTACTGGAGGAAAGGGGGAGAACCACCCCACATCACAGTCCCAGATAAACACACCTCAGCTCTTCCATATATTTATTTACAGTGTCACCCTTTTGTCCAGTTTTCAAAAAAACTATTATTTTCTATTTGGTGGCCATATTCAGCTTCCCTATTATGCATTCGTAAAGACAGGCATCAGGGCATGTGCATTGCAATAACAGGTACATATTTTGCTCAGTTTTTTTCTGAACAGATAATTAACTCTGACAAGAGCCTTTCAAAGTAATGGATGATTCTACTCAAACTTCCTCCAGTCCCACAGCCTGAACCAAACCAATGAGCCTTGGTAATGACTACAGAAATAAATGAAAAACCCATCAGATAGACAGAAGTCTTCTGACCTTCTCTGAAACACGGCTCCCTATGCAGTCAATGGGTTTATCACATATCAGTCACTTTGTATCATTGGAAGGATCTCAGACTCCAGATACATACCAAGAAAAAAATAACCTCTGAGAATGGGAATGTTTTTTCAAATGCCAACTACTTAGCTAAATGCAAGACTTAAAATATAATGGCTGTTGTAATAAAAAAAAGTCATACCTGAGTTTTTAGTAGTCTTTTCTGTCTTTAAACTTTAAGCAAGGATGAAATTGTAGAAAACTTCAGACTAAGAAAAAAGCAAATCCCTCTTGACTCAAGTTTTGCTCATCTATGATCAAAAGTATATTTTGAAAACAAATTTCAGGGGATTAGAAGTCTGAACTGAACTTACGTTATAAAAAAACTGTGCTTTAACAGGGGGTCTGCTTTCCTGGTTCTATTGTCAGTGTTGTAAATGCATGCAGAAAGCATCAGCTTTTCTCCCTTTTTCTGCTCTCCCAGAAGCTTTTCTGATTTTGTTCAAAGACTGGAATGGGCAGAAAAAAAAGAGGCATTTTGAGACACTCTTAAAAGCAAAAATAGAATTTAAATAGCTGTTCCCAAAACTGTTTTCTTATATTTTTAAATAGAACTAAGTTACAGCTATAATGGAAATTATATCTTTGAAACTAATCATTCAGAATTTTACAGTGTATCAGTGTTAACTAAAATCTACATGGATCAAGCCTCTCTACATCCATAAACCAAATTAGTTGTGTCCCACTGTAGGGCAAAGCATTTGAAATTAAGCTCAGTTCTCTGTTTCCCAGTTTCTCTGTTCTTTATGAGGCACAACCAGAAACAACAGAGGAGATGACATCTCATAATCTGTAAAGCTGCAGGAGCAGATAGCTTTCCTTAGCATTACTGATCCAGCATTGCATTTACAAATTAGTGCTCCTGCTCCCTCGCAATACATCTCCATCCAATTCAGTTCTGCTCATCAAGAATGTTAGACGTCAAGTAAGTAACATATGAAAACAGGCCTTTTTCAGGTTAGAAACTACTTCAACATCAGCCATCAATCTAAAAATAAAATAAAAATGAAAGGTTAGCAGTCTTTCCCTCCTGAATAAGGAGAATCCAAGCACCTCACACAAACATTGGGACTTAGGACACTCAGATGTACTAGTGAAAAAACATGAAACTACCTACTTTTCCCTCACCCTTTCAAACAGAACTGAGGGAAAATTACCTGTCCAGTCACCCTATTCTTCCAAAAGGACTTTTTTGTTTTATGAAACTTCACTATTTCTTTTTGTTTCTTAAAGTAATGGAGAAGTCCTATGAGAACAATATTCCTAACAGAAACCAACCAAAAGAAGAATGCCTGCGAGCAGCACAGTGCCTTACTGCAGCATGCCCATGGAGAGCAGAGGTGGTTCTTTCCAACTTCCAGGGGAGAGCTGTAAAATGTGATGAAATTTCCCCTTTGGTGAGGGATGCAGTGATCCCATGGGGTCCTAATGATTCTTTCTGCTGCAAGGAGGGTTCTTTCCCTGCAGCCTGAGATACGGTACAGTTGCTGAGAGGAGGAGGTAAGGGCTGGAATAATAAAGAGCGTGAAGAACACACATGAAGAGCAACAGTATACCTGATGTTTTAAATAGATTTTTGGTTGACCAGGCTTTTGCTATCTCTAAACTCAGCAAAATATATATGTTTTAAGACCTGAAAAGTGTTTCCTGTAATAAGAACAATATAAACGTATAAACCATACTGTCATATAACGACATTATCCTTTTATTTGGATATCCTTTATTTGTCTCATCTCGCATTAAACTATTGTTCTGCTGTGTTTTGTTAAGGAAGTTACGGGCTGGCTTCTAGTCTCTGCAGAAAATGAGCGAGGGTAAAACAGAAAAGCACCCAATATACTGTATCAATACAATGAAGCAAATGGGAAAATTTGAAAGCCTTATTACATAATATGGAAATGATCCTAAATGTCTATTCATTGAAGATGATGTGTGTGAAACAGAATAATAGTTGATACCAGTGCTTTCAAATCTCCCAGCTCAGCTAGGAAATTATCTGAGAACCCAATGACTGACAAACTTGCAGCAACAAACTTCTCAGACTGTTTAAGTGATAAGAGGATTTAAACAACCAAATCCTATTGTTTCAAAAAGGAACCTTTAAGTACCTTATTAGTTTTAATTTTATAGCTCTAGCAGATGTTGTATTTTCACAGATTAGCTCATCACTAAGGTACTAGCATCACTAAAGTCTTATAAAAACAAGTACTTTTTAAAATTCCAAAAGAGTATAGTTTCCAAAACTGAAGCAGATCTCTGTTATACATACAATTTTCTTGTAAATTTGCAGCACTACAGGGATCACAGTAGTGGCCTTGAAACTAAGTCTGTTGTTCTCTACTTTTCAGTGTTTATTTTGTGGTTGCTCATTCTGCCTTATCACTTCTGAAACATCCCCATATTTTGATAATTTTCAGAGTATTTTCAGATTTTGACAATGAGGTCAGGGAAGAAATAGTGTATTCTTTATCTTGTTAAAATCCACACAGATTTTTACAAACATCAGAACTGTTATTTAGGATGATTAAATACAAATGCTGCTAAAATTACTCTTTGCTTGAAAAAAACTGAACATGCTTTTGAGAATTCACTTCTGTATGGCATGTAACTGAGTTTCTAGAAAGGACACAGACAAGCTAACTTCATATTTAGCAACTGCCATCCAACAGTTTCCTAACTCATTTTAGTCTAGGGAAAATGCAGTAAACAGAAAGACCATGTATTCAATATTGTATTAATAATGCACCCTTTGTGACATTTTTGTCCATCAGAGATTTATATCTTAACAACAACCACCATATAATCTATGTGATTAGAACCCAGATGTCTGTCATGATGGGCAAAGGTTGCCTTCTGTTAACTGCGCTGCCTCTAACAAAGCATCTCTAGAAGTTAATGCAGTGGGTCATCTGGTATCCATATGCAATCCAGTATTTCGATGTGTTATGACTAACAGCCGGTACACTGTGGGTAACAGCTTATAGCAAACTCTAATAATTAGTTCTCTAAAAGAAGTACTAGAAATCTGGGGAATCTTTGGGCACTGAAGATCAATGGTCCAAGCTTCAAATTTCATTGATGAGGCCGTTACAGCTGATATACCGGACAAGATGATTATGTAACTGAAGAGTTCATTACTGGCAAGCAAACTCATCAAGGGCAAAATTGTTGTTGATAGAACAATCTTTAGCATGTTGTTTCCTTAATTTTGGTGGATTTGCAACCTGTTAACCTCTATTGATTTGATTTGATAAATCAAACTACTAATTTGGTTTGATAGCATGCATATACATATATACTTTTTCCTTTTATATATTCATAAAATACATTCAAAAGCATTAACTCCCCCATCACCTTTACAACTGATATTGGTACTATCTTCCCATTTAGAAGACAGGGGATATAGTCAGCTGTTACTGTGGATAATGTAAGAGGATACAAATAACTTTTGTTATGTAGATGATATGAGAATTATTTTAGAGTTCTGTATAAAATGCTTTCATAAATACTTGGAGATGGTTTCTGAAATTAAATAGTTGCCATTACAAGCATTGCTATTTTGATAAACACTTTTCAAAAAACTGGGGAGTTTACAGGTTGACATTTACCATTTTAGGTTGTATAGGAGAAATATGTTTGAAAATCGCTAAATTATATATAGAACTATCTATTTCTATTGTTATTCCAGTTCACTCATACAGAATGTGTTAGTGTTTACAGACCAGACAGTCCATTTTCAGCATTTTTAATCTTTCACAGATTTGACCATGAATCGATCCTGGTTGGGAGATCAGTTGTGAAAGAATTCAGCTAGCTGAGCTTGTGGGGTCAGAAATAGAATGGAATAAAGAACAATCAAAGCTTGAGAGAGAAAACAGATGTTCCTAAAGATTCTCACTCCTCTTTTTATAGAGGGAAACTTCAAATTCTTTACAAAAAAAAAAAAAAAAAAAAAAAAAAAAAAGGAACAAAGCTACTGAGTCACCAGAACTTATTGTTGGGAAACTTGAATTGGAGATTGAGAAAAAAAAAATGACAGTCTAATGACATCTAATTTGGAGTCTCAGCCATAAGGAGGATGAGAAATGCCTGGAAGGATTTACTGAATGCATTCCACAGAAAGCCAATGAAATAAAAAATCTTTAGTGATGTTATGGAAAGTAGATTTGGGGTAAGAGACAAGCTGATGTGTAGATGAAAAATGAGAAGGATTTTTAAAAGACTGATTATCTTTAATGTAAGCAAAATAGATATTAGAGACCCTCCAGTTGTTTCACCATTTATTGCTGAAAATCTCTGATTTAGTCCAGGAGATAAAACGAAAAGCAGAATTTTAAGAAAAAACCCAAATGTATTTAGTAATTATGGAATTTGACATTAGAAAACAGTTGTGTTGTTATTCTGGAAATGCAATTATTCTCTTTAAGTGACATCTTCTGGCTTCATCCACTTTTCAGAACAAGTAAGTCAATATTTCAAACATTGCAATATTTATCACTACAGAACACAGAAGAGTTTTCCTTTTAAAAAAAAAATTCTATTTTTCCTTTCTTACACATGAAAAATTAAAGTACAGGGATGTAAGGTTCAGATCTTATAAAATATTCAGCCAATTTCTAGTAATTTCAATTACAATTCCTACCAACACTTCCTCAAGTTCAGAGAAGTTTACAGGCAGTGTGGAACTGAATTACTATTTTCTGTGGCCATTTAGACAAATGGATGTTTCTCCCTTACACACAGAACATACTCATGTCTAGAGTTTCCCATGTAAGTATGATAACAAGTGTATGAAGGAGTCTAAACTAGTGCAGTGGCTCAGTAAATATTCTGTTTCTTCATAGAATATGAGTTATAGTCTCAAGTTTGTTCTCAGTACCAAGTTTTACCAAGTGTATTTTTATATATTTCTACGTACTAGTTCCAAGTGACTAATTCCTGCAGAAATGTCTAAGGGCAGGACTATGAGATAACTGCTGGATGGAAATGTTCTCCCTAAAATTCCTTTCCTTTTCCTGTTGTGGACAATTCTGCATGCAGTAAGAAACTCTGGCAATCCTTACCAGCCACCACAGGATCAGCAGGGGGCCTTTGCTTCCATGCTGCCTTCTGGAGGCAGTAGGTCTTGCTCCTCTATCCTACTCTCATTTAGTAGACTACCTTCTTGGGAGGAATTGCTTTTATTAAGATATGGATATTGTTAACATCTGAGCCTTATACATTACGACATATTTAGTTGAACTCTTTTAAAATGTGATGATCCCACTGTTGCAAAATTTCTGGTAAAAGCCTTCCTGTTCCAAACCCTTTGTAAAAAAGTGCTTTACTGCTGATTTCCTACCCATTCTTGTTCACTGTGTCACATGAAGTATTCTATGGTAAGCCTTAGAGATCATACTTTATTGAGTAGCAAAGTTACAGAATGCAAACGAGTCTCTCATGGGAACCTGTGTATACAATAATAGCAGACTTTTTTCCTACCCCACTAAGATATTATAGTCTCCAATAATACCAACACTAGAGACATATCAAGAAAAAAAATAACAGTGCAACCAGATCCACTGTTTTAAGTTTTTTAGTAAGGTGGCTAGACCAGTAAGCAGAAAAGGCAGCATAAATTAGGGAATGGTAAAACTATTAGCCTAGAGGCAAGGAATTAAAACTGAGAATGTCTTAAATAGAACCACAGTATTGCTCTATCCATGGCTTAGAAAATGGACATGGAAGATTTTGCAGATAAAACTTTGAGCTGTATGTGTGGTTGGAGAAATCAGGACTGAAATTAATTCAAAATAGTCGGTTTGTGGGCTTTTTTTGTCCAAACTGAATTGTTCAGTACTGCACATCTGGGGAACTATTGAAGGGAGTGCTTAAAGTAGGCTTCAGCATTCTCAGCTCTGCTGCTAAAATGCCGTATAAATTTTAGAAGTCACTAGCTAGAGTTCATCATTCATCTCAGTTTCTCAAGACCCCGAAAATAATCAGTTTCTCTCATTTATGTCACTAGTGAAAACGTTTACAATTATAGACTGTTTGTTCAAGATGTCCTGTTACACCAACTGGATTTTATTGTTTGTTTGCCAGGAACAAACAGTACAGAGGACTGAACGCTTAGTGCACGAACAGTCTTTGGAGTTTTATGTAGATATAATGAAAAGATCAAAGCTGCTGCTTTGCTAAAAGTGAATGTCTGTGACAGTGGCTTATTTGTCTCATGATAAAGTCATTCTGAACAGTAAGGCTCTGGAAAAATCTCGTGCTCTGACAAATTTCAATTAGGTTAATTACATTCTGCTTCCCTAAATTCCCCCTGCAGTTTCAGATGGAGGCAGCTTTCTTAATTTCCTTTCCTAGCATGTTGTATAGAGTTACTGTGTTTTGGTAAATAGCTGCTACATTCCACCCAACATGTGGCTGATCTAATCCCTTCTTCTTCAGTAGCTACACAGTGTGAATTTTGCCTTATTGCACTGGGAAACCTTCTGTTTTAGGCAAGAGGAAGGGAAAGATTCCCTGGGTGCTTTACATTTCCAAAGTCATGTAAAAGAGTTTAACTGAAAGTGAGAATCAGGCTCTGAACATGTTTTCCTGGAATAACTGAGCTGAAGACAGTAACTCGTGTGAGTGTGTGTATGCATGCGTGTGGTGGAGGTGAAGGAGCAACACAAGGTCAGTCAAAAATTTTGACATGCATTTTCTTCAATTTTATCTTTCTTTGAGATGCTTTTTCTCTGTCTTTTGCTCGCAATGGGGAGTTAATCTTGATTGTGGTTACAGAAAGTGCAGTCACACTTCTTACTTCTTCAGCTCCCAGTCATATAACTTGACTTAGGCCTGACATCTCTGATCTCTTTTTTTCTTTTTCCCCTATACCTGTGTGTGACAAGAACTTGATCTTAGCATAGAGTATATATTTACCAACTCACTAAAACCAGCTGCAAAATCCTATTTCAACTCTTCTGTGTTAGCTATGCTCTATGTGTGTTGTGGCAATCCCCACTCTCTGCACAGTTTCTTCCTTCTCTACTGGCACTTTTTGTGGCTAGTATGTTATCATTAGGATTGAAGCTAAAGATATGTTGAAATAAAGTGGGACTGTACATCATCACTCACACCAAAAGTTGATGTGCTTTGTAACAGGATTGACTCATGGTCTCAGGCAGCAGTTCCTGATCTTGACCCTGAACGCTAAGTGAAAATGTCCCTTTTTCTCAAACACAATCCTTAGAGCATTATATTTGGTGGACTTAAAGGTCTTGAAGGCATTAAAAAATCCTGAAAAATCCAATCTACTCCCTCAATCCACTCTATCCTGAATTTAGAGGTGATATAGTATTTTATGTTCCACTGGAGTCCTTTAACACGTAAATAACCATTTTATTTTTAAAAAGTATAGCTAGTAAAATTTGACATTTTTTTTTAAATTAGAAAATATGGATATAAAACATTTTCTGAGGTATTTCATAATATATGGTAGACAGATAAATAAGAAAGTTGTCTTTGTGGCTGGGCTGAAATTTCCAAATTATTTTAGTAACTCATCAAAACATCAGCAAATCAGACAATATAAAGGTAATTTTCAGATTCTGATATAAGGAGTGCATTCCAACTTATACCTGGCTACAGACAAAAATATGGTTTGACGACTGCTGTAATGTAATCATCATTGCCTCTTATCAAACTTCCGAAAAGAACACTGAAAATATTTGATTTGGATTCAGTAGGCTGGACTACAATTAATGATTATTAATACAACTGAACTTGTTGAAAAGTCACATTTGGATTGCTGTATTTCAAGATCACTGAGAGTGAGGAAAAGGTCAGACACATGCACTACAAATCTGAAACTTACAGTAAATAAAAACATTTCTGTGCAGGTAGGTCCGTATATTCCAGACATCAAATAAGTAAAACTTGCAAGTACCTCCTTGATCTGAATCCTATCAGGACCTAGAATTTGCATTTTACCTATTAAAGAAAGAAATCAGAATGATGTTATTTGAGGCACTGCTATGAATGGCGACAATGTATTTGTTGTAACCAGTCTGTCATGTTTTGTTTGAAATTTGAAATTTATCCATTAGCTCAATAATTGAGAATAGGTCAGAGATCTTCTAGAGCAACTGAGATAATTAGTATGAGTACTGGGTGGGAGTTAAACCTATAGTACACTGGATGTTGCTTACCCTGTTAATGCACAAACTGTTCTACTTTTTCTTGGCTTCTTAATCTCATTGTACAAAATAACCTACCTAACCAGCAGTATTTGCCTTGTTAGCTAGGAGTCTTGTGAAGAATATAAGCAAATTATGGGTGGAAAGAGAAAATCAGTTTTTTAAAGAAAGAGAAAGTGATAAAAAAAAAAGGATTAAAATTTCCCATTACATTTCTCTTTTTCTTCTCCAAAACAAAGCTATTAACTTAACATCAATCATTCTTAGCAGTAGAGGCAGGAAATTATTTTGAACCCTTTTAATATAGGCAAAAAGTTTTAATATGAGTTTTTTCATATGTTTATCACACTTTTGTTTTACAGTGACAAGAGTGAAGAGGACTGAATCCTTTAGAATGTCTCAGTTCCAAACTGCTCCTCTATGAATAATAACGAAAGAAGAACAAACAATCAGCAAGATATCATAAATTTCCTTAATTTTTCTACTGTGGTAATGCACTCATACAGACTCTTCAATTCCAAACCCTGAGTGTTCATGCCTTGTTTCTTACACTGCTTCAAGCTTAGAAAAGACTATGGGCCTTCATTATTTTTTTTTTCCGTCTCCAAGAAAAATACTAAAATCTGTTCTTTGGAGCTTGGGAAGGGCCAATTTGTCAAGGAAAATGTAAGAGTTGAATTAGAAATTTTCCCAGTCTTTGCTTCAGCATAATGGGCAGCTATGGGAACAAGCAAGAAGTGCCAAACAACAAAACCCCAGTAATATTTAGAAGAAAGTAACTGGACAGTTCTGATTTTTTTTAACCTTTGTCCTACTAGTTTAAAAATAAGTTTCATACTTGATTTTTGACAAAAATAAATCTATCTTTTATGCTTCTATGTTCTTTGTCATATACATGAAAAATATTATATTACCAAAGACAAAACTGAATGGTTTAGGAAATGTTAGTAAAGATGTATTATTTAAAAAATCACTTATAATTTTAAGCAGTTAAAGATACTGGGGGAAAAAAAGAAAAAGCATGAGCTCTCCTACAGGACAGTTGACAGTAGAATTTGCTTTTCAGGCAAAGCTCATCACATACAGCATCTTTTGGGTGTTATTTTGCTGAAACAGAAAGACTTTTGCACAACAGAAGAAAGCAGAAATATAGGATTCTCTTAATTTCATATGGAAATGATGTAAGATTTTTTGCAAAATTTTGCAGATGCTGTTAGGTTTTTTTTTAGCAGCACAGTGTCCTAAGAACAGTCTGCTCTCCATATAATTCCATTAGCTCTCTGCTATATCTATTAACTACATTTAAAAGGCAAAAAAAATAATAAGAGAAGAATTATCTAGTACTTTCACCTCAAACCAGCAAACAGGCACCATCTGGCACCAACATACAATCAGGAGCAACTGTGTTTTGAAATAGTAGCAGTAGGTAAGGGAGTCGCTAGATAGAGGAGTACATTTCACATGTGTACAACCAAAGGTCAGAAAGCTGAGAGGTGAAAATCAACTAAGAAAAAGAGTATATTGAGAAGAATAGGAGGAAAAAAAGTTATTTGCTCTTCCCCCTCCCCCCCCTTTTTTTTTACAAGTTATACTTATCATGGTTTATATTTTTATATTGATTTTTACTGCTGTGTTATAAAAGCATGTTCATCCAATGCCCTGGGCACTCTCAGCATAATTAAATACATACTAACTAACATTTCTGTCAATTATCCCTGTGTTCAAACAAACTCACTCCTCAGCAGTGTAAATGCAACAAACAAGTTAATTAACCTTGGGAAAAAAATCCCCTTGAGGATCCTAAATCAATGTCCTGTGGGGCTGGCCAACATGCATCTCTTTATGACCTCAAGTAAAAGATGGGTTCTGAGGACAATGTAGGGTGAGTAAGATGTGTTACTGAGGGCTAACTGGCCTGTGTAATTGTACACTGCCCAATAGGAACCCCAGCACAACTGATTATCTTTTAGGCATTGGTCCAGGGAAACAGAAATTACTTTGATGCCATCTGAAAGACCAGAAAAATACCATAGCCTATAATCTTTCTGCAGAATTTTTCCAGTGAAATGAGTAGGCACCAGCTGAAGAGGAAAAAAAGCAGCACTGAAACAACATACCCAGTATTTCCAAATTTTTCTTTCAAATGAAAAGGAGTTTTTCTACTTTTAAAGCAAAAAACCACTAGTTTTCTTTACTCTGTGACTGGTTGAGTGTAAGGCTATATTACTGGCTAAAGAAAATCCTTCTCTATTTCTCCTTCTTTAAATTTCTTTTCAGACTTCTTCATAATTGCTATCAGCTTCATAAAGGAAATCATATTGTTATATTGATTAACAGTGGCTGCATTTTCCAATTATTTCTATAATGAGTTTAGTGGCAATGACCCAGAAAATGGACAAAGACCTCACTTCAGATTAATGTTAATTTGATGTAAATTGTTATTTTTTCCCTTCTCACCAGCAAATGATGATGATAGCTCCCCACTGTTAATTAATCAAAACTTCTCAAAATAGAGTTCACCAGGTGGAAATAATTAGCAGTTAACTGTCTCCTGTTTATTACTCTTCAGAGATGTAAACAACAGTCTGGATTCATTTGACAGTATTTACTAAAAGCCCTTTAATAAATAAATTAGAGGCACAAATGTTGTTGTTATGGTATGAATATTTGTGGTTGTGCATTTGTTTTATGAGACAATTCAATGGAATCAGCAATTTTCCCTCTAGAAAAACATTTCAGCAGGTGCAAATATTTGCCTTTTGTTTCATCTGCAAGATTTCTTTTTGTTTATTTTTTCTTGACTGAATAATTGAGTGGCAGAAAAAGGCAAACAGAGTCTTTTAATGTGAAATTGCAGAAAAGCAGGAGGTTTTTGTCTCATTTGCACGTTGATGGCTACAGAAGTTTTGTGGTTTAGAGAAAAAAAACATTCTTTACTCAGGCAGAGCAGGAACTTAAGTAACAGATGTATCATCAATATGTTGATGATAATGGTGACAGTTGTGATGACTATTTTTTTGGAGTTAGTGGTCCAAATGTCCCTTAGGTGTCCAAATCCTGTTATGAGTCTACATCCATAGGCACTTTGCCCAATTTGGAAGAAATTTTAGAAGCCAGTTTGCTATTATTTTTACAGTAAAATAGATCAACCATCAAAATAAATAAGGTTGTTTATGAGCTCTCTTTTCAAAAGGGAGGAGAGCAATTAATCAAAAAAATTACAGTCACATTGTTAATCAGCAATCAGTCTGAAGTTTATTCTTCAAAGCATGCCACTGTAAAGGCAGTGAGATTAGGCTCTTTCCCCTTAGAGCTTGGTTTTATCCTCAGATGAAATGTGGCTCATGGTTTCTGGTCAGGCTAGAGCCAAGATACAAATTCAAAATCAGTGTTCACTAGAGCAGCAGGTTTTGCCCAAGGACTCCTTTCTTAATCTCTGGACTATTTGCCACAAGCAATCAGATGAGATTTCTTGCCTTTTCCACCATGTTATTATTTCACGAGAGTATTTAAGTTTTCCCAGTTTGGATGACAAACAATGATTTTTAAAATATGAGTGAGAAAACTCACCTGGTAGTTTTGTCAGCAAATATTATGGCTCTGTCTGCTTCGTTTTTGCTATTGTCAATATGATAAGTGTACCCAAATAATTGCAATCAATCAGGGGTTTAGTATTTTTAAAACCCCAACAGTGCCTATGAAGTTTATAACAAAAAAGAAAATCAGTATTTACATGAGTGTACGTGCAACTTAGAGAAACTTTCAGTGCTGCAAACTTTCTCATATCCTCATATCCTTGCCATGTAGAGCAAGCAATAAATATGATCAGAAAAATATAATGAAACTTTAAAACAATTCTTAATTTTTTGTTTTGAAATTATCACATTTAGTTCCAGACCACTTTATTGTTTTCTGCAAGACCTGATCTTGCAATCAAATATCTCTCTGGTGCTGGCATCATTTTCTCTCAGGTGAGAGCCATTAGATAAGATTCATTGATTTTTTTTTTTTCAGTGTGAAGATTTAATATTTGATTTCATTGCTACCTATAAAGCAAATGCTGTATGTCTTGAAAAAAACCCTACACTTGTGCTTGCTTTAATCAAATGTTACAGTAAAAACAAAAGGATAAACTTCAGCTACCACTTAAAGGACTTAACTGTCAGCTGTTGATAAGCTAGTGTCAGGGCAAGGTCAGGACTCTGTAAGATGGAGATTTACACCATTTGGCTGCTCTGGATCAAGGTGGTCAACTTTCAACTGCAAGATTAAGCAAACAAATTAGAAACACTATGGTTTATCCAAGATCTTTTGTATAATATTTCTGGTTTGCTGTACAGATTGGAGATTTCTTGACATTTTGTCTTTCAGAACAAAATTCCACAGAACTTTATTGCTCATCGATTATTTTGAAAAGTGCATAATTCTTCCATCTTACTGGGTAACATTCTTGAAATAAATCAATCTGAATTCCTTAAAATTAATTTTTATTTTTTTTCCTCTACTGTGATATTTTGTGGGTTATTTTTAGCTTTAAGCATTCCAAAAAGGCCATTTAGCACTATTTTCCTTAGAATTTTTCTTTGTGACTTTAAAATGTCTTGATTGTGATCATATATTTGTACTACGTGTAGCTACAGGACTGCTTTCTTAATGCCGTGTGTTAAACAGCAGGGGGTGGCAGCTGATTACTATGGGTTTGTACCTGTATATGTTTATATACATACCTACAAACTCACACATACATATATGTGCACACATATACATATACACATACACATAACTGACTGGATTGGTATAATGGCTGTAATTTTATCTGTAGGTTTATGCTCTGAATTTATGACATCACTCCCCTCTACTGAAATTAGAGTTTGAAGCTCATGTGGCGGTACGTTTTATTTGTCAGTCTAAATTTAGCATAGATAATACTGAAATATGTACCAAAAACTGTTTTAAGAAGTACTGCTGACATCTAAATCATACAGACATATATAATTCCCTGTCATGGCATTCCATAGGAGATTACTCCAGTTTTATTATTTTCTCCTTGATTTTTCTTTCTCGTGTTTTATGTTTTCATCAATCTCAGCCAGAGAGTAGAAACAAAAACCCAGGTGGATTTGCAAGCTTTGCTTTTTGGATTAAACAGAAACATGTTATATTCAGATAGGTTTTTTTCAGCCTTGGAATTAGAGACCTTGAAATTGGAACTGATTTCACACTTTCCTATAATAATATTTTTATGAGTGAAATTGGAAGAGCAGCACTCAATGGGAGAAGAGGGAAAAATGGAGCTGGCTGCTGCTACAGGGATATTTATGGGGAGTTTGATGTTTTGCTTGGAGAATAAAGGAGAGCTTTTACTGCAAATACCTACATAAGGGTCTTTTTGTTCTGCAGAGCACATTCTTTTGACCCTCCTTCTTGCCTGGGTTTCCCCCTCCCCTTCTACTAAACAGGAAAAAAAGAGGCTTCAATTTTTAGGGATACAGTTGACCAGTTTTAAATGTTGGCATTGGAATGGAAATGGAAAGCTTTTATTTTTATCTTTACACTAATAATATAAAATATTTTACATAGAGCTTTCTGCAGCTTTGCAGAGGTGATAGGTAACATATTCCCTACTTAACAGGTAAGGAACTGAAACAAAGGACCAAGGTTAGCCTATAGGACAGTAACACAGTCTGTACCCAAATACTTCTTCCTAGTCCAGTGTCCTACCTACCAATTAGTGTAAAACTCTTTGGACCTTCCTCCCAGAAGAGCTGAAAGGGCAGATCATGGATTACCCCAGAGTATTGGTTAGGGGCAAGGAAGAATTTGTATGACCTATTGATTGCATGCTATTTTGTTGCATGTAAGAATTGAATTCCATTATAAATAAATAATGCCAAAATAAGCACAAAATTGACAGAATTGATGAAATTTCATGTGAATGTGAAGGGTGCAAAATTCTCTACCCAGTTCTGTCAGTTTTGCATTTCAGATGACCAAGATTTCACTTTCATGTCCTTTTTGGACATTTGAAAAGAAATGCTAAGACTATATGAAGTAAAACAACTGAAACAACAAAAACCCCACTGGCCTATATATCAGACAGAAGACTCCCACTTTAAAAGTTTGAGACTTTTTACAGGCATGTTTAGACTCTGCGGGACAAAAAAAGAGCAGTGCACACCTACACAGATTCTGAGGTCACACTGGGGTGGCTAAATGATAGTGCCAAATGTGGCTGGTGCAAGATGACAGAAGTGATAGAAGATACAAGCTAGAAGACCAAAAGGAAAAGGATGTCATTAGCCCCATGGGAATATTTTGCCCCATGCACTAGCATGTCTAGGGCTCACAAGCGCACAAGAAGAAGACAGGAGAATCCCCAGGGTACTTGCACAGCAATAAAGGAAAGAGGAACACCTCTCCTCATATGGCTCTCTTAAGCAGTCAGGATGGTTGGCCCTCAGTCATTTTTTTCTGCAAGTCCATTCATGTTTACATCAACATCACTGGGAGAAATGCTTAGGTTAGGCCAATGTTCCCCTCCTCTGGAACTTCTGCTCCAAGTGCTCTTTTAAAAAAATCGTAGAAGCCGAATATTGCACTGCTTCATATAATGTTAATTTACCCCAGCTGATATTTGTACAAAATTCCTTTGTAGGAATTTGCACATGCTAATTCATGTCTCATCTCTGACATGTTTATATTTTATATACATTGTTCATAAAAAGTGGTCACAAAAGTTGGAACAGAATGAAAAAAAGTCAATTATTCTGAGACATGAGGTGCCAAAAATGAGTGACTACTTCTGAATATTTTGTGCAACAAAAATCTTTTAAAAATCCAGCTCGTATTTATGTTGACTTCTGAAAAAAAGTTCTGGAAAGGTACCAGAAGTTGTCTTTAAAAAAGCTGCATTTGGGGTCTCATCAAGGCAGTTTTTTGAAATTAAGGGAAGCCTTTATGTTCCTACTGATGGGTTTTGAAGCAAACTTATAGAAAGTAAAAATTAATGAATGAGAACATTCATATTAGAAACTTGATCTGATGAAACTCTGTAATATCCAATAAAAATAATCAACCTACCTTAGTAATTGAGCATCAGCTACTTTATATCTACTTGAATAGTAAGTACTTTGGACTAAGACTGTCTGCAGTACATATAAACAAATGCATGGATGAATGAACAATCATTTTGAAGAATCATTTTGATTGTGCAAATGTAATAAAATTATAAGCTTTTGCCAAACTTTAAATAAACTCAGCAGATGACTTGGCTGTTTCAAGTACACTGGATGGATACCAAAATAAGAAGGAAAGAAGGAAATAATTTCCCTGTGAAGAGTAGGATTGGTAGCTGTGTGCCTGTATGCTCCCCCATGGCTTCAGCTTTTCTCCCTCAAATACCATGAACCTCCAGTAGATAACAAGAGGCCATGAGCTGAAATTACATGAAGGTTCAGAGGTATATCTCATCAACAGCAAGTGTATTTTGTGCGAGTCTATAAATACGGCAAGAGAGGTGGGTTTTAAACTGCTTCTAACCTTCTCTAAAATGAGGAGGAAATAGTGCATGTACCGTAACTTTAAAAGCTGAAAGAAGTTGGTGTAGGAGGGCAGGAAATCAAAGACACTAAATCATCCATGTAGTGTCAAAGCTAGGATAAGAGGAATAAAAAACCCTGTGTGATGAGTAAAAGAGAAATTGTTTTTATCAGATGAAGTAAGAAAAAATAAGCAGGAAGACATCTGATTCTATAACATGCAAGTTTCTTATAACACTGAGTGAATTCTTCAAAGTCCTAGCTAGATCTGTGCCCACATCCAACATCTCAGACTGCAGTACCACACATCCTGATTATTTCCTCATTTTGGCTGGACAATTCTGTGTGCCTGGTAGAAAGTGAATTTGGCCAAGTTTTCTGGTATCTAACAGTTCAGCAGAAACAGTACCAGCACTTCCAAAGAAAACAACAGATGTCTGAAAGTCATGGGGAAACTACCATTCTCTGTGGGCATCTTGGACATGCTGACCTCACCACATGTGTGATGTAGAGTCCAGAGCCACCTACTCAGCAACTGCAGCATTTCCAGAATATCCTTACCTTCTGTGCAGATCCACACTGTATTCCTGTCCAGAATTGCTAGGAAATAAATACAGAAACCTTAGGAAAGAAAAAGAACTGAATAAGACAAGTGTTCCATAAAGATTTGATGTGAAAAGTTGGAGTAAAGAGCTGACTGGGATAAGAAGTTTTATCACTGCTAATTTATCAAGTCTAGCCTAGGTTCTTAATGATTAAACATAATTTCTATCAACCTGACTGTGCAGTGGACTGTGTTGAATGAGACAGTGGCTCAGCGCTCAGACGTGAAGCTGTATCCCCATCACACTGGAAAAAAGGAACCTGTCAAACAGGCAGGGTTTGGCTGTCTCAGCAGAGAGATCACAGTAACCCTCAGGTGATACCAAACAGGTCACATATGAGCTGTTCTGGTAGGAGAGGGGCTGGAGAAGCTTGCATTACTACTTCTGTGCTGTACATACTCTTACTTCTGCTTCCCCAAAGGCTTATCAATCTTTGATTTTTGCTGAATCATAAATCTGCTACAAAACAGAAAAGGAAAAGAAAAAAAGAAAATAAAGGGGAATAGCTGCTTAATAAGAGGATGAAATTCAGTAGAACCCAGTTAAAGGGAGTTAAAACTCTAATTAAAGTGCAGTTGTGTTGTATTCAGAGTCCAATCCTATAATCATAAGGACAGAAATTTTATTTTTATGAGATGGGGGATAAGAGCCATGAAGACATCACATTCACCAAATTATTTAATGTGGAAAGAAAATTGTGAAGAAGATTAAGGAGAAGCAACAAGATACATGGAAGCCTCAAGCTTTCTTACACAGAAAAAAGTTGGATGTAGCTCCTTCTTTAAGTCACCTTCAGCTTCAGATGTGGGGCCTTGAATAACATGTTTAACTTGAAAAATCTAGGAGTACCCCTTCTATGATTCATTTGCCTTGAGAGAGTGCTAGCTCCTTCATCACACAGCCTGGGCTGGGTGGTGCGAGAGGAAAGGAGCCAAAGTCAACAGGATAAAGAGTCAACAGCTCCAGTGTACAAAATGGAGTTATCCGTTACCAGCACAATTTTTAAAAATAACTTAAATAGCCCAGTGTGTATCATAGACCAGTTCGCAAGTAATTTTAACCTACACACTGACAGGTTATGTGGATTTTCACATGCTAATTTACCAGTTCAATAAAAAAAAAAAAAACCTGAATAGCTCAGTCTGTATCCTTGTCTAGTTCCCAAGCAACTTAACTTACACACTGACAAGTTATGTGGGTGTTACCATGCTTATTTACCACTTAAAATCAAAATGTAACTACCATAGTAACCCCTGTATCACATTACATGCAGAATGTGCTTCTTATAACACTCAATAAATGATCTCATATGTGTACCATAAACCTTCACTGTGTTTGCCAAAACTGAATAAAAAGAGAAGCAATGCAGAAACTGATCTTTAACATTAATATTAAACAAAAGGCATAGAGGGAAAATGGCAAAAACAATTCTGCCTACCTCAGATGAGCAATTTACACCAGAATGACCTCATAACACCAACGGTTTAAGCCTCTGGGGGCTTCTCAATTAGGAACACTACAGAATTCTTCAAAGAAAGGTGTGCAAATATAACACCATTAATGTAAAATGCTTGAATCAAGTAAAAAGAAAGTCTAAAAGCAGGCTAATTAAAGGTAGCCCTTGCTTTGCATTTTTGTATTTTTACAAGTTAAAAGTGTATATCAAGCTAACCCACCACCTAATTCCTTTCCTCCTCCCCCCTCCCAAAGGTATTTTTTTAAAAATTTTGTTCTAAAAGACTTTATTAACAAAGGAACCCAGAATTATTTTGTAGGATAGAATGCAGCAGTAAACAATGTTTTACAACTACGAATAAAGCCAGGACCCATAATGATAGTGAAATGATTACATCAGTTCATCGGTCTGAATAGAAGGAAATGAGATAAAGTATCTACTTAAAGGAAAAAGAGATAATTATATCCATTCTTTCCCTCCCCCCCCCCATCCTGAAGAAGAAAAAGAAAAAAAGGAAACTAAAAAGTCAATAATTAATATTTGGTATAATACAGAATCTCATCTGTTTTGAACATATACGTTTCTTAGAAACTTTTGGACAGTGAAGGGTAGCGGTAACGCCCTGATTCACAATAACAGTATGAAGAAATGTTGACATATTCAAACATTCATCTATCCTGATTTCAGGAGGCTAGGGAATACTAGAGATCTGTTTAACTGATTAAATACTGAGATGCTCTTTTCCTCTGAGTGTGGACATTTACTTATCCTACCTTTCCATGACATATCAGTTACTCTGTAGATAGACAGTTTTCTTAAAGAAGATTTTATCATTTCCATCCAGATTTCAGTTTCTTCAGTCAAATTACTAATAAGATTTAAGGTGCAGGATGTATTTATCTATATATCTATATCAAGGCTACATGATGTGCCTGTGGCTGGAATACACACAAAAATAAGTCTCCCTCAAAAGCCACTCTGTGCTATTCTGGGAGACTTTGAAATTAAGACATATTATGCAATTAAAAAAGAAAGTGAGAATAACTTGATAATAAACAGGAAGCAATTTTATAATTTATATTAGTCCTCATCTACAATAAATTAGAAAGAAAACTAACAAGTCCAGTTTTACCTGCTAAATGAGCTAGATTGTGAAAAAAGGTGAACAACAGAGCTAAAAAAAGTAAATGCAAGATTTCAGTGTCATTTCCAAAACCTCTCCCTGAGTTGGAACAAAAATGGCATCCTCCTGATTTTAAAAGAAGCTTGGCTCTCCTTTTCCTGCTGGTGTCTAGGATTGCACTAAAAGCAATTTAACTGTTTCTTCATTACTGGGAAATTTTGGAAGATGAGGCTATAGGCAGATGTTCATTCTGTAAACAGCTGTGCTGGTTGAAGATAGTAACACGCTTCAGCTTGCCATCCATTCTCTTTCTCCCACACTATTGTTGATAAAGAAATGTGTGTGAACACTACTGCTTCAAGCCAGATCTGGAAAGTTTACTTAGTCCGGTTACGTGGCTTGAGTTAACCCATCTGATTCTCCTTACCCCAAACAAACATCTTTAAAGATATTGACTGCTCCCAGGAAGGAGACTCTTAACAGAACTAGAACTGTGACAGTGGCTGTTTTATTAATCTGTTCTTTCCCTGTACCCTAGTGCTGTTTCTACTATTTCTTTTTTATTTCAGGGTTGGATACTATAGATTTAACTGAAACCTATGCTCTGTAGTAGTCAGTAAATATGCATGAAATTCAGTAGTTACAGTGGTATATTTAAATAATGTTTGTAATCTCTAACCCTTTTCCTGCTAAATATAATTCAGGGGATCTGACTCAATGTCTCCTAATTCTTCATTATGCTACTGTAAGGAAAAAAAGTCTGTGCTAAAATCAATAATATAATGTTACTGACTCATTCTATCTTACACCATTTCATGTCATTCCAAAGTGACATTGAAATACCACTAATGGAACAGTGAACCTATTTTGCAATTATAGTAATAGCAACAGCTACTGGTTGGAACAATTTGTGAGAGAATTTGGAAGGCACTACTGCAGTTATTAAGCACTGACACATTCTTTCCAAGCAGTGATGATGGTATTAATTTAGTTCTATTCACCTCACAATAATAATTTCCAGATAAGCCGTTTTCAAACCCAGTGGTTCAGGCTCAGCACTTCTGGAAGTAACACTGAAGGGCAGGACTGGCTGAAGGGGCTGGTCTTGAAACACTTGCATAGAGATCTAGCTTCATAAATAGCTCTTTGAAAAACAGTGTGCCCACATGCTAAACCGATTATCATCAGGAAATGTGCATGGGAAGAATGCATTCCAGCTGTAATCTTGACTCCACTTTGGGATAATGTTTTCTCCTTCTGGACTAATTTCACTTTCTAGAAGTATCTGTGGTGCAATAAACACAGATATCTCCTAGCTGAAAGGTCAGTGAAAACACAAGAAATGAGCAGTGCTCATTTGGAGCTCTCTCCAGTGGGGACCAGGACTCCAGACAGCTAAGTTCCAGTCTTGTCTTTGCAACTGTCAAGTCACTGTTCCTGTGTATTGGCTGGCAATTTCTTACCTGCAAAATGGATTAATGACACTGACATGTTTTGCAAAGAACTTACAGAATCATAGAATCATTTAGGTTGGAAAAGCCCTTTAAGATCATCAACCGTTAACCTAGCACTGCCAAGTCCACCACTAAGCCATGTCCCTAAGCACCACATTTACATGCCTTTTAAATACCTCCAGGGATGGGGACTCAACCACTTCCCTGGGCAGCCTGTTCCAATGCTTGGCAACACTTTGGGGAAGCAATTTTTCCTAATATCTAATCAAAACCTCCCTGGCACAACTTGAGGCCATTTCCTCTTGTCCTATCGCTTGTTACTTGGGAGAAGATACTGACACCCACCTCGCTACAACCTCCTTTCAGGCAGTTGTACAGACCTTCTTTTTCTCCAGGCTAACTTGGTGTCATCTGCAAACTTACTGAGGGTGCACTTGATCCCCTCATCCAGATCATTGATAAAGATATTAAACTTCAATTTTTGTTAATAAAAATAAGTATTGGCAAGCTGAATATCATTATTCGTACATACAAGGAAATACCCTGTAGTCACTGGTGCCCTATTAGAAGATTGATTACCTTGCCTAAGGGCAGTTTTCTATCAAGGACTGACATTCATTGTGCATTAAAACTGTCTGTGGTTTTTTAGGCATTCTGCTCTCTTGGACATGAGAAATAAGAATCTTAAAACTAGGCCTTGCAATGAAAATTTATTACATTTCTCAGAAAACGCCAAATCTATAAATAGATAATTTTAACATGGCATTTTTAGTGGCAATTTGTAGCTTTACCTTTGCAGTGTTTCCTGGGATGCCATTGTCTGTAATCTGATTATATTGCTCTGGCAAGGGATAATTCTGTGATGAATTACATATTCAAGATGAGCATGAAGCAGGAATATAGTGTGGGATGTTACTGAGGTTAATGAGTATTATATGAGCATACATCAAAGAATTTCAGAATGAGCAAATTGGGTATCTTAATACAGTCAAGCTGACGGGCAAACTTCTGCATTCTATTGGTGGGATTCAGACCTGGTCAGCCGAGTGCTATAGCCCTTACATCCACAACTGAATTTATTACGTCACGTAGTGGATCAATACTCCTTAGGATTACTGTTCCAAAAGTAAATAAAACCAAGAGGAAATAGAAAATTTTCCCCAAAGATTCTTACAGTTACTTTGTATTGGAGGTCCAGGTTCAAAAAGAAGCTACTTTTGTGTGGATTTAAATGGAGAGCTCCATATGAAACCAGGTCAATGGTCTACATACCACCAAACTGCAGAGCTCGAAAACACTTTCACAGCTACTTAGAGATCATTCACACATTCTTTATTCTTCACAAACTTGATTTTACAGTGGATCATATTCACTAGAATATGCATGAAAAGTAATGAATCAGTTACCTCAATAGCATAGCATTTTAGCATTCATATTGTCCTATGTATGCGTAATATTTCTTTTAGCATAGTAATGTCTTCAAGTGTGGAATTTTTCCTGAAAAAGATAAATTCTACTTGTCTTTCCTTTTTTTATGCAGCTTAAAGACAAACATATTACTCTTATTGATACTAGAAAAATAAAACAGAGAAATCTTATTCTTCTAGTATTTAAGTCAGACAATATTTGAATAGAGTTTGATTTCTCATTATAGGATTTAGGTACTTATGCAAGCCCAAACATCTGAATTTCACCCACTCCTATCTGAGTCTACATTGTTAATTAATTTAAGGCCATATGGTAATCTACTTCTGAGGGCTGTGTAGCAACTCCTTGAAAAAGGTCAGTGTAATCCATAGGACTATTTGAAGTGGAAGCCATTCCTTTGAATGTATTAGAGTAGCAAAATCCAGTCCTTATTTAAAATCCTGTCTAGATGTGTTTTTAACATGCTCCACTGCCAAGCCAATCAAACAGATAAAAGCATTGGCAGAACAGGTTTAACAAGCCATTTAATAAAACAAATTATTTCCTCTGTCCCTAAAGAAATTAACATTTATTCCTTTATAAAATCTGCCTTCATAGTGATTATGTCATCTGTCATATGCATGGCATAATGCATTCTGTAAAAATGACTTCACATTCCTTCACGCTTATTTGAGAGTGACCAGTGATTATGGACTACTACATACATAGGCAATTAATAACCAGCATTCATTTTAAGCGTTGATATCTATGATAGTCATAGCCAAATAAATCATGTGTGCTCAGCTTTTTGTGTACCCAGGAAATCCAAGGCACTGAGCTCACTAATGTGCTACATGAGGCTGTTCCCTAAATATGCAGGTCAACTGCACGGACTCTATTTATCTCTTCATGCACAATTGCCATTTTTCCTACTGGTTGCTGAGCATTTTTAAAACAGGCAACTGTCATGAATATGGAGGCATAGCTGTATCCTATCAGCCTTTCACGCAGGATATGGCACAAACCATACAGGTTAAGTCTGCACTGGCAAAAAGCTTAATTTGCCTCTTTGCTCCCTGATTTATTAATTTGCAGTCTGCATATCTAATAGCTCATGTCTAGGACTGTCCCTCCGTGATGATACCTAACCACAAGCCAGAGGGTGATGAACTTTAGAGATTTCTCCAAGAGTCTGCATAGATAAGGTCATATCAAGTTTGCTTTCCTTTATTGTACAGAGACCTTCAGAACAACTCTAGCAAGCCACGAAACCTAAAAAGACCCTGTGAGCCTACTACCATATTTGAGATCACACAGCAAACATAACATTGGATACTCTCTCCCTTGAGGAGACACCTTAAAAGTGTGAAGATAGCACCAGAAAAAGACAACTCAAGTTATCTGAGATATTTGGCAATCCTAGTTGGCACAGAGTTTTTCAGAGACCGCTTTCAATGTGAAGAAACTTTCTGGCTCTTTTATCTAATGCCAGGCCACAGTTCTAAGTAAAAAGCAATCTCTGAGTAAATATATACTGACTCTATCCTACCTGTCTTGGCAGGACATCTATGAAGCTGACATTAATGGTTCCACAGATTTCTGTAGCTAACTTTGCAAGTTATTCATTATGCAGTGTCATATTTATTTGCATTTGTGGATACACCCTGTGTGGCCCAAAGAAAGCCTCTAATAAAGCAAGCTTTTTCTTGACCCTAATGTAATTGAATTTAAGTCTTCCATTCTCCCCCTTCTTTATATGCAAGGAACAAAAGACATTTGTTTTTATCATTTTGTTTGCTCTATTTGTACATATACCATGTGCAATTAAATAAAAATTATTTGTCTGGAACAAACAATGATTCTACTTCTCCAGGACCAACTACAAAAAAATGAATATTCCATAAATTCAGGGATTTGATATTACTTTGATAATTACAGTCAGTTAAAGATGATATAAGACAAAATTAGTGCCCGTTTTAATAATAAAGGCTAAAGGAAAAATGGGAAAGAGCTGTGTCTGGCTGAGAGATATAGGAACTAAGATGCAATTCAGAGGTAACCTGGGTTTGGGCAAATAAAAAAGTTAATTTAGTAAAGTAGCAACTGTGTGTGCATGGTCTTACACTGTAATATCAGCAACCCTGAACTGAGAATAGACTATCACAACTTATGATCATGCTCTGGGGAATTAACTGTAGTCACTTAAAATTCACATCAATTTACTTAGCAGAAACTTGTTTGTCAGACAGTACTGTAAATGAACCTTCAAACTAAAATAAGAAATTTTAAATCTCTCTCTTTTACATTACCAGTTCATTACAGGGTTTTATGGCAGCATGATATTAATGGAAAGTTGACTGCTCTCCTCCAGTGAAAGAACTGCAGACGTTTCATTGATGTTACTATAAGCTTTAATTTTATGACATATTATTTCTGACTGCTCACAGATATGGTAGAGATACTTCTGTTATTCAAAGAAACCAGCAAAGATACCTTTTTTTCAGAACAACATGCTCTAGATGTGTGTTGTTCGACATCACATATTTGGAACTTTGTTATTCATCAGTTTTAATCCTTACATTTAATTAATACATTGAATCTGACTGAAAATGCTTTGTAGACTGATAACTTCCTGCAATTTTATATTTTTCATTTATGGACCTACTTGATACAGTTTGAAAATTACATAGTATGCATACAATAGGTAAAATTTTCATCAACTTGATTGTTACATTATCAACTAAAAAAATGTGCAAGTTAAATACTTGAAAAAAGAGATGCTAAATTAATAATAAAAACATAAGAATGAATAAACTGACTGGCATGACTATAGCATTTCCTGGAATACAACAACTAATACTTCCTTAACAACTGACTTTTTAATGTTTTTTACAGCCAGATATAAACACATTTAGACTTATAGTTTACAAAAGAGATGACTGGAGTCTGCTTAGTCAAAGACTAACATAAACACTAATGTGAACTAATTAGTAATGTATGTACTAATGTAATATTAATTTATTCTTGTTTTCAAGATTTTAATGAGGTATACTAGCGAAGCTACATGAGAATGACACACCACAGTTATTATATTAACTTGCAAAAAAAATGAATGCATTTTTCTGGTACTCAAGAAAGAAAGACAAAGAATATTTCTTCTACTAAAAATTTGCTAACAATGTTAAAGTTTTTCAGGCAGTTACAGGGAGATATATGGATCCAAAATCAGCAACTCTTCTCCCCTCCCATTTTTTATAGGATATTAGCTATTACTTTTTGTTGGCTACAAAATAATCTTAGCAAGTAAGAATGAGTTGTCCTGTTCCTTCATAGGTACTAAGAACTGACTAATACTCTGTTTTAGTTTGATTTGCTGTATGTATATGTCATATATGAAACCAGGACAGTATAATACAGAATTTCTTACAGAAACTACACATGACTCTTCAGTATCTACTACTGTCACAGGTTCCTGACATGACAAGTCTACCCCACTGCCATAATGCTGTTCCAAAATTTAAGACTGTTATTCTGAAACTTGCATCTGATTTGAAGTGCACAGTTGTACAGACAAAGGATATACATATATACAGACACACATGTGCTCCAAGGTTGCATTTTTTCCCAGGTATTTTCATGACCTTTCATTGAAGTCTAATATTTTTGTATTCTTATAGAACTGGACTAGTTGCTGTCTTGTCAAAGGCTACATACAGAAGAAAACTGAGTTTCCTATTGCTACCTGATGCATGCCTTTCTCATATGCTCTGTTATCTACTTCTGTGATCTCAATTTTATCTCGTCTTAAAAGCTTATGATTAAATGTTTACTCCCAGCCCTCATGTCACTAGGCTTTTCTATATTGAAAGATTAATTTGTGGTCTGTATTTCAAAGAGAAATATAGGGTCAAAACAACAGATACTTGGGATACTCAAAATACAGCGTTGGTCCAAAATTTTTCTGCTCAGCCTTTATAACTTACTAACTATAAAAAGATTTGTTTTCAAAATGCTGCTTTAAATGTTTTAATGTTTTAAAAGCAGTGACTGAGTTTGTCTTCAAAAGTTTACACATAGTGCAAAACTGTGAACGTTCATAGATAATGTTCTCCAGTTGTCACAAGTCTGGAAATGAGTGCAAATATCATCACTTGACCCGAATGATAAAGCCCTGCATAATAAAAACAAGTCTTCAGTATTCTGCCTGCCAGGTGTGTCAGCTCTGAATTAGGAAAAGAGACACTGTCTCTCAAGTTTGCTGATGCTAAAGTGTTTTTAGACACTGTTGTCTCATAATAGCAAGGGAATATACTGGGAGTGTACTTACTGCAGTCCAAATCGTTGTCAGCCTAGAGAAAACAAATGGGATGGAAGTTATGACAGAGCTACTTTCTCTATATTTCAAATTCTCTCGTTTTAGGAAAATAGTAATAATTAAAAACCAAACAAACTGAAAATCAAGTGCATAGAGAAAGCAGAATGGGCGGCAAGGTGATTAATCACACATTTCAGACTTTTCAAGGAAGCCAGCTTTAAAACTGAAGCAGTATCTGTGAAGAAGTATTTTTTATAATTGCATTTAATCCTGGGACAGATCCTACAAATGTGCATTTCTTTTCTGCTATTGAATCAAGACATTGTTTATTGAAACAAAGATTCCAAATCAGGTTATTTTAATCACTTGAGTAATTAAACAGTATATTATTCCAGTTATCTCCATACATTATTTCTTTCAACATCATCTTATCCATAAACCTTCTTCTGAAAATAGATATATAAGCTACCTAATAAACAAGATTATATAAACATCATTAATTACATGACAGCAAATCTGTCTGGATAAAAGACTACAGGGTATTCCCTCTCTAATTTGGCCAGACTTCTTAAACATGTTGATATCTGTTCTCTCCGTACCACCATCTAAAGTCTAAAACACACCTTCCATCATTTTCCCTCCATTGTTTATCTTTACCAATTACCTTTTGCAGTCCAGAAAATAGAGAAGACCAAAATTTATTTAATAAATGCAGTTCATGAAGTCCTTTAGAAAAGTGGCATAGAGACAGTTCCTTGCTATTCTTGGTTCAAATATCAATGACTTAAAATTCCTGGAAAACATCTGTGTTGCTGCAGAACTCTGAGCCTGAACACTGATCTGCCAGTGAACATCCAGGCTGATTGGTAATTTTGTCCTCAAACCATGTTTGAGCTCATTATCAAAAGTGAAGTGTGGACAGCTTCCATGCTTCCTCTTTTCACAACAGCATACATAGGCTGAGGCAAAAACATCAGACCTCTTATGCATTTCTCTGGGCAATTTCATCATCCTTTTTACAGGATGATGAGATTGTTCAGAGACGGCCTTGAATGTTCTACAAAAAAATGGAAGCTGGGACTGGAACATGGCTCACCTCACCCCCAGTCCTACATGTTACCTACAACACGCTTTCTTTGTCTGATTTATTTTTTGCATTGAATCAAATCACCAGCATGCTTAGTGCACTGTACTTTACATTCATACTCCTACATTGAGAAATCTAAAAATGCACAGGCAGTTCTACAATACCAGTGCCAAGGGAAAACAATAATTGCTCTTCTGTGAATGTCAATTAAAAATAGTTTAAGGCAAATATTTAAAATATTTTCATTTTGCTTAAAGCATTTAATCATTTCTCTAATTATTTTAGCTGGAGGTTCAAGAAATGGGAGCAAATAAACTGTAAGAACTAGGCCTGATTTTGTCCCCCCAATTTTTGTTTTAATAATTAATGCAATTTAATAAGAATGCAATTAGTATGCATAAATTATTAACTTCTATTGCAAATCCAGTATAACAAAATATTTCCAACAGATTTTTTGTTGTGGATAAGTACTTATTTAGAGCAAATTCTCTGTCTATCAAGGTAGACAGTCACCCTGGATGCCAAAAGAAAACTAAAAGCCATGTGTCAACAACAGCCATACCAGTAATATACTCACACAAGTAAGCCTTTTGAATCAATGGGACAATTTGTTTATGCACTACTCATTGTATTAAAACACTGCAGAAATTTATCCAAATATACTTTCCAAAGTTGCCCTCTCTCCAGTTTGCTAGGCAACTTCTAATTAAGGATGCAGAAAATACATACATCCCTGTCACAAGTTGAATGTTATTTTCATGACTGTTTCACACAGTTGCAGGCAAGTCCAGTGAATTCAGCAGTGGGATACAGCAGGATTGCTTGCTGTACTTCCAGTGGCATAAGTGATGCGTTCTGCTGCCTTTCCAACCTCCTTTTGCCATCTGTGAACTTAATAGCCTGTGACGCATCCTTTTACACAGGCAGTATTAAGAGATTAAAGACAGAAGAGAGCTAGTCATTCTCACATTTCCTTGCAGTTCATAAATCAATGCCTAAAAATAATGTGGAAGATGGCTACTGTATGAATGACTTCTGCAATAGCTACATTCTGAAATTAGTAGAGGTAAATTGTATTTGTCTAGGCTGGAAATGACCTTCCAGGTGTGGATATAATTTCCAAGGCAACTTAGGGAGAGCAGGACAGCATCATGTGTTATTTCCACCACTCCCTGTTTAACCCAACAACTGAGATTCACTGGGGATATGAATTCTATGTTTTTATGTCCTGAACAAAATAAAAGCAACAAAATTCTGAAGATTTCCAGCATTTGTTCTGGTACACAGGGCACTACGTGTCACATTCATTAGCGTCTATGGCTTTTATTAGCTCCTCCCAGACATCTGCCCAAGGCGTCTACTTGCATATCAAGCCATTCTGCTAAGTTTGATGTCTTGTGGAGGGGAAACAAAAAAACAAACAAAAAAAAAGTTTTTAAATGTTATATTCTAAAGCAAACTTAAATCTGTTCTGCAGTCACAGGACAGAAGATCTGTATTAATTCAGTGAAAAGCTGTGAGTTTTGATCATCTGGATATTCAGGTCAAATTGCTGAACATTTTCACATAGAATTTTTCCAGTGCTGGATTCACAAAAGAGAATGAAATTCCTTTCTAAATTGTATGTCAAATATTTTCCTAAATTCTTGCCTAAATCACCTGAAAATTTCCTCTACCTTCAGAAACTTGAACTCCCATGTCTAATCTTATAGAACACTGTAGCAGTCAGCAGCCCATAGTAAATTTAATAAGACATGGAAGGAAGATGGCTAAGGATAAAAATCAGGATGGGATTAAGGGAGAAAAAGAATACCACCATCAATAATTGCATAAATATTAGAACAGGTTGCAGAGAAAGATGGTGCAGTCCCCATCCTTGGAGGTTTTCAATACACAGCTGGACATAGCCCTGAGTGTCCTGGTCTGGCTCAATGCCAATACTGCTGTGACCAAGAGGCTGATCAGACCTCCTGATGTCCCTTCCAACCTGAAGGAGTCTCCCATCAGGGTTACCTGTTCAGGTAATTTTCATTCATTGATTTTTTTCCCTCCACAATCTGCAATGTATAAATTTTCATTTGGTGGACAAAGAATAAAAACATATTTCTCCCTTTCTGGTTAGAGTTCTCACTTGGGAGGATTATATTTTAGTGCCAACTTCATTATGTCTGTATGCTAGGAAAACAGGTATAAAACATCGTAGCTCGGACACCTGTTCCAAACACACCCAATAACTTTGGGTTGTCCCTGAGGTGTAGAAGCTGTGGGTTTAAATACTCTTATGCAGAAAACATAAGTCTTCCATACTTCAAGCAAATGCAGTTGTTTACCTAAAGAAGCTGTCAGGAAAAATATTAACGGCAGTCATACGTAGAAGAAATCCAAAATAAAAAATATTTTATGAAGCAAGATTTTTTTGTACACTTATTTTCATTACAAAAATGAAAAATAAAATACTATTTAATCTGAAGTGACTGCTGTCTTTTTTTCCCCAATTATGGCTTGAGATACTTGGAAAATTTGCATTAGAAGATGTTCGCGTATGAAAGATGCAGTTTCTACAAAATCTTACCCCAGGGAAACATTTTTTTCTTTGATACTGTTATTTATCCCCAATAGTAAAATCAAAATAAAATATTTTGTTTCACATTAGGAGACTTTCTGAAGAGTGGGTTGAATCAAGATCTTTTGTAAGGGCAGGATCAGGCAATAACATATATCTGAGTTGTGATGCTTCAAAGAACTTTGAAAAGTGGATGTTTCATAGGTAGTATTGTGCATCATCAGCTTCTTACTCTCTTATGAGAGCTGAATTAAAAAATCCTATGATTTTTAAATATCCTAGGAGATATAAGAGTCTGAATGCTTATTTGGCATCAGAAATGAGAAAATGAGGGACCATTATTCCAGCTTCCATAAAGCACTAGGATAGCCTGAGCCAATGTTTCAATCTTAAATCAAGCTGGAATAGGACATTTTTGTCTCATTAAAATTGTGAAGATTTTTGAATTATAAGTTCCTAATTCTATTTAAAAAAGATTCGTATACCAATATTAGAAATTTCTGACAGAAAATTTTTAAATTTCACTCATGGGAAGGTAAAAATATAGCCCTGTCTCTAGAAAGTGAGCTTTCTGTGCAACAGTTATAAGAGCTAATCAGTAGTTCACAGGCCTGTGGCTTTATTAGTACTGCTTTTAATAATGAAAGCATTATTGCACCCTAAATGTCCTTAGACAAATCTTTATTTTGTAATAAAGTACCTTCTCTACTCTCGCAGTGGCCCCTTCCATTCTTATGCTAAACATTTATCAGTTTTTGTATGACAAGTTTTGCAAATCAACAGTCAGGGCACTGGTAACTCCCGGAAGCACAAGCAAAGGGTAGATGTATGTTGTAAATCAAGACATCACGATCTGTTTAGGTTAAATAAATTGCCTTTTATGAGGGAAGGTAACAGCTTCTGTGTCATTCAGGTGTATCTCTGTCTCTTAAACCAGTGTTTCTCCCTCATACTAATTACATAAAATTGATCCCCTGGCCTGATGGACTCAGCCTTGACCAGTGCTATGTCCATGTTGGAGTCAGCTGGCATTGGCTCTATGGGACATAGAGGAAGCTTCTGGCAGCTTCTCACATAAGCCACCCCTGCAGCCCGCCTGCTACCAAAACCTTGTCATTCAAACCCAATACAACTGTACAGTCAAATTCTGAGATTTGAGGATAGGAACATCTTTTTCTGATGTGACAAGGAGAAGAATCACCAGAAGTAGTCAGAGACCTGTCTTTGTAATCAGAATGAAAACACTGGACAAGAGCTATCAGCACAGAATGAGAATCCTGTGTCTGCCTTTTTTTTTTTTTTTTTTTAATTTTTTTTTTTTAGCAGCTTGCTAGACAAATTCTCAGTGATTGACCAAGTGGAAACATGGCATGCCTGTTTAGTTTAAAATCCATTCTGCTCTATTAATCCAGATAGAAGTCTAAAGGTACCTGGTGTTTAATTAATTTAGCTTGCTTTCTGGAGAGTAAGCCTGAAGTAACAAAGTTCTGAATAATTAGAGAGGCACATGAAAATAGAAACAAAATGGAGGGAGGGCGTAAAACTAATTAAATATTGCTCCTCTTCAGTGGATTCTTGGGACAGACATAACATCAAAATGACAGGTTTTGTTATCTTCCAGTTCTTTCTTCTGAAGCATACAGAAGTGGGAAATAGGAACAGGACACACACCTGCAACTGTGATTCTCAAGTAGGTTTGCTGGTTTTAACGTATTCAGGAGACTACCTTTAATCATGACGTGTCTATCATAGGTAAAAATGAAACCCCTGAGAATACGGTTTAACACTGAGTTGCAGATAGCTTCCTTCTTGTCTTCACAGTTTTTCCTCATTAAATATATGATGACACGAAAACAACCCAGTGATCACAAAACAAACATGCTATGTCAAGCTCTAAATACAGTCACACAGTGATGCATTTTCTATCCATAAGCAAACAAGGCGGGGGGGGCAAAAATTTATTGAGTCACATCTGGGGGAATCTATCAATCCTTCACTGCCATCAGAATCTGCAGTCTGAGCAGAGCCTGTGGTGATTACATGATGGGGAGATTCTGTGTTCATGTTAAAGAAAAGCAAAAAAAAAAAAAAAAAAAAAAAAAAGTGTTTACCTAAACATTCACATCTAGGATTTGCTGTGAAATCTCTGCAACTTACACATCACCGGTTCAGTGACAGCTAAAAACAGCAGAAGCACGTTAACGAGGCTGTATAAGCTGAGGGGATAATGGGAATGCTGTCTAGAATCCCAAGGGAGATAGTAGAGCTGTATCACTGAGATAAATCAGGGATTCATGAGACGAATGCTTTCCCTGCTTTGGATTTGAACAACCATTGCTCCTATGTCCAGCTTGGCATGCTGCCCTGCTGTTCAGTTATAGAAATGTATGTCCATAGCCTTGCCGCTATGAACTCTGACCTTTCAAACATGCTGGCAGAGCAGAAAGATCCGGTGGTGTTGGAGGAGTCAACACCACAGCAAAAAGGAAAAGTGGTTTTTTTTCCTGAAAGACAGCAAAGATATTCTGGCTCGTGTTTGGTGACAGCTGTGAGCTAAACACTACCCATACAACACATCTGGTTACCACTTTATCCACATCAACAAAAATAGTTCTATACCTTTTTAAATGTGTGAAGCCTACACGAGTAGGTCTAATGTTTGACACGTTTGATGAGACTAAGTGCTTTGGACACTATAAATAGATCTGCCTCAGACTTCAGTGGTGGATTCATTTTAATGATTTGGACAAGGCGAGTCCAACAACAAAGTTCAAGCTAAATTTAAATTTAAATTAAGAATAGGAATTGCTTACTTTCTCCCTTAGTAGATTTTGGGTTTAGTTTCCTTTTTTAAAGCTCTCCAGTGACGTTATGAAGAAGAGATTTTAACTAAGGGATTTGATCTTGGTCAAATTTTCCTTATTACATACAAACATCTACCTTCCCTATACTTTGTCATAGAAAATTTGCTACAATTAACAGGAGAGGAAGAAAAAGGACAGAAGCATACCATCTCCTTAGAGCTCAAAAACTAATTGGCAGAAGTCAGCTTAGGCACTTTGGAAATATAGACACTATATTTCTCCATTTCTTTCTTTTCTCCCTGTCTGAAGGAAGAAACCCATCTCCTTTCCAGGAGTACTTGGCAGTACACAGCCAAGAGAGAAGAAAAAGTTTAAAGTTTGCTTTATTTGCTTCTCACCTTGGCAGAAGTGGAATGTCAATTAAAAAAAATAAATCCAGGACTTCGTATTATTTCCCTTTTTTCAATACAGCTCCCGTGCTGACACCAGTAACAGCTGCCAAATTACAGACCTAAAACACACCTCTGTCTCAAAGATCACCTTTATCCAAGGAAGAGTAAAACGGGTTCTAAGTGCCTTTAGCAAAAGATCCTGCCTTTACTTTCCACGTAAGGGGTGGTCAGACATCACACAGGCAATCCACACACAGGAATTAGGGAAAAACACTAGAATGAAATTTATAAAACTAAAATGCCTTGAATATACACCAATGAGAAATCAAGATAAAGCAAAAAAATCATCACCTGCTCACAGCTCCCTTTCTCCAAAGTCTTCTCCAGGCAGGACATCACATACAGCTAACAAAATAACAAGCTCTTCCCAACACAAGACTCTCATTTACACCCACACACTCACATTCTTTTTACTCCTCTACTGTTTCCAAGGTGTTCTAGAATAGCCCCAGTCTATTCTCATTTTATCCTCAAGTGCATTATCTTGCTCTCAAGATTTTAATTTAATCTCCAATGTATCTTAAAAAATAGTTCCATCCGGCAAAACACCCCTTCTTACTCTAGGAAGATCTGGATCTGGTTTTCACTGTTCTAAGAGATGTCTCATGCCACAATCCTCTTCCAGTAATGAGGATTAATTGGAGCCACCTGCCTATATTTCCTTAGGTGCATGTGTTCACTCTCTCCCAGGCATCAAATAACCTTGTTACACTTGCAGATAAAAAAAGTTCAAACTATAAATTTTGCAGTGCTTCAGCAGATAGACAGAAAGTATTTACACCCAAAGAGCAAAAGTTAAAGAGCAAAATATTCCCTGTTCTTATGAAATACAAACCATAGAAAAACAATGTTTAAAAAATTATGACATGGGATTATTTTTAGAAATATTTCTGTGAGCTTCTACCAAAGACTTTTTCCTTTTTTTTTTAACTATTTTTTTTGAAGAGTCTAAAGGCATACACATTATATAGTTTAATTTCTAGCTGTGTAGTTACTTCCTCAAACCCACTTTTCTTGCACTCCTTTAATTGAAGAGATCTTTTCTAAATTGTAAATACCTGGCAAAGGTAAGACTACCAGTTTAGTCTTGTATAAGGAGAGAGATTTATTTATTTTCATAATACTATACCCTTTGGTCAAATGGTTCATATATATACAGTGTATAATTTGTACTCTTAAAAATTACAATAAAGGACTATGACAAGATATTAAATAAAAGACAAAAATCAATATAACTAATATTTACATGCACATTTTAACACGTAGTATAAAAATAACAAATATAGAATACTAAAGCAAAAAATAAGTTTGGAAGCTATTTTTCAGGTTGAATATATACACACTTTGAATTAATAAATATATTTTAATGCTAACTTCTGTGATACTTTTGGTACTTGA
>NW_009259433.1:169861-176553 GCF_000687185.1 Egretta garzetta | reverse complement strand
AAACCATTAACCTACAAAAAAAAATCTCAGCCCCCCATAAATAAAATTAAACTATAGCTATGTGAACATATTAACTAAACGGAATGAAATTTTAAATAATTATAAATATTTAATAAGACTCAAGAAAAGGCGAAGTTGTGGTTGCACTAACAGAACCGATAAGTAATGGTATTTCTGTGAATAGTGCTGTTTGCTCTTTTTTTTGTCTAGAATTATCTGTTCTGATGTCATTTGAGGAGGGTCCTGGTCATAAAGCACATTGTTATATTTATCAGTTCACACGAAAATCACGATCTAAAACTTCCAGATCTGAATAAACAATAAAATGAGACTAAATAGAAAAGTATTATTAAAAATAAAAAATTAATTGCTATATTTCTATCAGCAATATCTAATAAACTCCCACAAACTGGGAGTAACTAATGCGGACCACATTTTTCTAGAAGAGAGAAAATCATCAATAATCCCACCTCAAAACTCTAATAATTCAATCTTATTGCTAAAATAATATAAAAATAAAGCTATTTTTACCATATATCTTCAATATTTATGGTTTTTATTGCAGATTTTAATTATAAATGATGCAACTTTGACAAAAATTTAATCTTTTATTTTTAAGTCTGTTTTTGTCAGCCAACATGGAGTTTATATTCAAACTGTGAAAATAATATTAAAATATTTTTCATATGAGAGTGTATAAAGTGCAAAACATTTTCCCTTTTACCCACCCTCATTTTTAATTAAGAAAAAAGCATCAATATAATAAAAGTTTAATTCAATTTTTCTTCATTTCGCAGAATAAAGGTCTGACCTCTGTAAACTCTCCTCAAAACCAGGTGATTCCTGTAACTGATCAATATTTTTTTAGAAAAGCAGCATATTCCAAGGATGGCATTTAGACCATCTCTTCCCGAGTTGTGCTTTGATAGAAGTGCTGGCAGCAGACGTCCAGCTGGCTCCAAGGCAGGCTAAGTACACCAGCAGCCTGAATGATGGATGTTTTTTAGGAAGCAACAGGAATGTGGAGGAGTTACACCACAAGTTACACCTACAGTAGCTTTCTTCTTTTGCTAGCCTTATATAGATAATGTGCACAAACCCATTATAGAATCATAGAATCATAGAATGGTTTGGGTTGGAAGGGACCTTTAGAGGTCATCAAGCTCAACTCCTTTGCAGTGAGCAGGGACACCGCTAACTAGATCAGGTTGCTCAGAGCCCCGTCCAACCTGGCCTTGAATGTTTCCAGGGATGGGGCCTCCAGTACCACTCTGGGTAACCCATTCCAGTGTTTTAGCACCCTCATTGTACAGAATTTCTTCCTTATATCCAGTCAATCTATCCTGTTTTAGCTTAAAACCATTACCCCTTGTCCTGTCATGTTATGACTCATTTGAATATATGAACAGAGCAGGGAATGGTGAATACCTGTCACATTATAACAGGTAGTTTTAATAGAGAAATTTAAGCAAAAGGAGGTCTGAAACAACTTCTTTTAAATTTCAGAGGGCAGAGCATTTCAAGTAAAATCAGTCCAGAGTTCCTGATACACTGAAACCTTAGGAAAAGGCTGAAAGTTATACTGCTTGATATTTCAGCAACTTGTTTCTCTTAAGTTAACAGAAAGCAGCAGGTACAGAAGTGAATTAAGTGAACTAAGCAGGCTTTTTCTTTTAATCAGAATGGATCAAAATGATTTTGAACATCAGCAGAAGTTTCAGTTCAAGTATCTCAGTAAAGGTCCTGCATAGGTTTTATAATGGCATCTCTTTCAAAACAAGGCAAACAAGCACTTTATTTTCTGCCTGTGATACGTATTTTGTTTACTAAACATGAAATGTCTGCTATTTCCTCCTCATGACCTGTATGGAGAATAAAATACGTAATACTTTTATAAGAGGTTATCCAAACAATAAATTATCCTGTCTCACCAGTAAATTACAATGCTGCCTTTTTTTCCATTGTCCTCTTAGTACACTCCTTTGGGACATACAATTACCAAATGGAATAAACACCAGCTCTCCAAACAGACACTTAGCAGTTGTACAGGAGCACTTAATTTTGAAATCCCTTTATGAAGAGTCCTCATGCTCATTTGCATCCATCTACAGTTGCTGTCCTTCCTGAGTCCTGTGACCAGTTGACTGTGGTACTCCAGCAAGAAGAGTTCCCATGGAAGATTATCACAACAATTCACCCAAAGGTGACTTACACCTCTGGAACGTTGCTAATCTCATGTCGAATTTGCAACAATTATTCCAGGGATGCTGAGCTTCAGGTTAAGAAAAAACCAACATCATAAATTTCTATACTTACCTATTTTACATGTCTGGGAGCAAATCTTTCTGAGTTTATCAACTCTACTCTTGTCAAATTTAAGATACCTTTGTGGAACCTAATACCCCTTAAAGCTGACAATATTTTTCTTTTTTTTCTCTTGACATACAGATGAAGCAAAAATCATCATTGCATGTATATGTAATAAACGTCTACACAGCAGTATACATTGTATACAAGTATTTTTATTTATGTACGTCAACCTGCATTTGATCAACTAATACCAGTGGAAAGCAACTCACAAAAGGATTAGAGGGGGTTTTATGCTTAATATAGGAGCAAGACTTCCAAGAAAAGGGATTTGAACTGAGTATTTCGAAAGACAAGGAAGACATTGTCCAGTCACTCACTTTATACCCCAAACTCTTGGATCCATATCTTTCTTAGACATCTACAGCCAATTCCATTTTGAGTTTTTTTGTTCTAGATCCTTACTAGTTTGCCAGTATACAGAAGATGACTAGACTTTTCATAGTTTAAACACATATGCTAGTACTAACCAAAGAAAATCCTACACTGGATCAAATAGTTAAATTCATAAGAAAATTTTAATTAAAAAAATTAATGAAAATGCATGAGTTTCACCAAAACTTTTCTGACAATATTTTTCAGTCTCTGGAGTATTTTCTGTGGAAAACTAACGTTAGTGAGATTTAAGAAGCAGAAACAAAACAAAACCCCACATAGCCCAGGGTAGATGATTGCCAAGGAATGATGATGTCCACCAGATGTCAGAAATTCAAATTCAAATTCTTCTCTGACTCGGTGAAAGTTAAAGTCCTTGTTCTCTCAACAAGTGAGAGCCATGTCTTTTCTGCAGCTGGAAAGAGACCATTTCTTTCTCATTGGAATTCAGTCAAATACAATTTTTTGGTAAACCAGTAATGTTTCACGGACCAGTCAGGGCTTCTTTTCTGAATATTTTTATTATGAGCAGTCAGACAGGCATGTCTAACTTTCCTCTTAACTCTGAATCCTTATATAGGGACAAAAAAAGTGAGCTAAGTTGAAAAAGCACTAAGAATCTTTTAAAAACCATACCACTGGATGATGTACAGCACGGGACAACCAGAGACTCATTAGTCATACTATTTCCAGACATAGTTTGAAGTTGAATTTTACAAAGAAAAAAAAAATCAAATTACGCTAGTTGCTTTGACGGACAAAACTGGGCTGAAATCCTACTTTGAAAAGCAGTTTTACAGGATTTCTGGCACTGTGGTACAGGCTAGTAATTTAATACCTGTCAAGGTATTTATTGCTTTCAAACTCCTATGGATAATTTAAAAGAAAGGAGTGAAGATAAAATAAGAGTGTAAATAACTAAAAAAAATTTTCCGAAACCAAAAATATGTTTTGGTTCAAATAATTTTTTTGGCTCAAATTTGATCTCATTTAGTCTTGCCACAACAAAATCAGAAAACAGGTATGAAATCATATTAATTCTATCGGTCCTGTACAAGACTGAATGTCTTGTTCCTCAATCTCTGAGTTTGGCAATAGACAGAATGAGCAAGGTTTTTTCCAACATTGTCTTTCTTTTCTACTACATATGTTTCTTCATATCTTTGTTTTCATTTTAATTTTATTATATACTCTTTTGTCAGACTATATAGCTCATCATCATAACACTAAAAGGAGCTATGATTTTTTCCATAAATCTCTTAAGAAAGGGACATGGTTTAGTGGTGGGATGGCAGTGTTAGGTTAACGGTTGGACTTGATTATCTTAAAGGTCTTTTCCAACCTAAACGATTCTATGATTCTATGAAGAATGCTTATTTGATATGTGCCACTTCATTTAAAAAACATTTCTTCTTCAAATGGAATAGTTGTTCCAGTACCATGATTCAAATAAAGACTCCCCCTGTAGTTACTCAAGTGGTTGTCTCTTCAGAACTAATTCAGGAAAGCTGCTTTGAACCTTCCCTTTATCTTGTTTTCCTCTACCTGGAATGCAACGGGGCTTTCAGACAAGTCTTGAAGGAGATAGTTGACTGAATTAGGGACCTGACACTGAATGAAAGATACAGAATGTCAGCAACAGAAATAGGAGGGGATTAATATAGCTCAATTCAAAATACCTAGAAGGGGAAGTCTGCCTGAAGGAATTGCATCCTGCATAGCAATTTGGAAATAAAATTTATACAAGTGTCATAAATAGTAGGAATTGTGACTTTGCATTTAGCATTTCTACTGCCTTCTGGATTATGTGGGTAGCTTTGAGAATTTGAGATTGCAGTTTGAACTATAACCTCATCACTACTATAACTGGTGTTCTGCCCTTAGATACAGTTTTGCATCATGAAAAATAGATATTTTTGCCAAATAGAACATGTTTGAATCTAAAGAAGAAAAAGTTTTTTCAAAGGTGGGTGGTTTTTAAAAATCTTAATCTAGCTGAAAAAGTCTTTTGAGTTGCCTTTCCAGAATGTTTTTGAAGGGAACATTTTTCAACCGTTTTCTTTCACTTATTATTGAGTCTTATTTCAGAATTACCCCACTAAGTGTATTCTACCAAATCAAAATTTATTTATTACACTAGTGTAAATCAGGGTCATAACTTTTTTCTTTTTTTTAATACTTTGTCTTTCAGAAAAGATTATCTGTGTCTCTCTGCCTATCTCCACATACACACATGGTTCTGCAAAGGGATGTTAGGGAAAAAGTCAGGGTTTAGTGGTTTACCACAAAGCAAGAAACAAATTCTCTCACCTGGCTAAGATTACCTAGAATGTGATCAAATCTTGGATAGATTTTCAAAAACTTTATTTAATCATGGTTAGCCTGGGCACTCAAATAAAAGTTTAAGCCAATTTAAAGTTGACAGAAAAAAGGCTTAGCTACATACTGTAGAAGACAATAAACAATTTCATCAAGATGTTGAAGCAATATCCTCATTTGAGCAAAAAGATGATGAACCACTCTTGACGAAACACTAACAACTTCTTCTTTTAAACTAGCTGAGTAAAATTTTGAGAATCAAGAGTTACACACATGCTGAATGTTTTTGAAAATTTTCTTGATATATTATTTGCTGTCTTTGGGAAAATTACATAAATACCAGGCAAAGCCAGGTGTCTATATCTCATTGAGTTTATGTCAGGTTGAAGACTTTGGAACATAGTTTCTGCCTGAGTGTAGTGGTTTGACCCTGGCTGGACACCAGGGGCCCACCAAAGCCACTCTATCACTCATAGTTGTTCATATGAACCAAATGTAGCATCACTAGAAATATCTACTTACCGACATCTCATATTCTTCAAAAACTCTTTGAAGATGAAGTGAGAATCTTACAAATCAGTCTTTATTTTTCCCCAGTATGATTTGTTATTCTCAGAAATGAAACAAACCAACACAAACAACAGAAATCCTAGAATGCAACGATGGATATACTGCTTGTAGCTCTAGAGTTAGGGCTGAATTGAGATGGACGTTAAGGTTTAGACCAGAGGGATGGCTATCAGTCTTTCCTGTTTCAAAGTTTCGTTACTTTTTACACCACAATGGAATTCAAAGTATTTTGAATCTTAAATGAGGCTGCTAGTGTTGATTATCCTCTAGGAATACAAAAATTAAACAGAGAATTTTAGATTAGGAAAGAAAATCATGAGAATACTTATCAAATCCCTATCGTATTCAAATGTACTGTTCACATGAGTATGCAAAAGATGTCAATTTAAAACACAGACTGCATCTTGAGATGAATTTCATTAGAAATATTTCATTTTCAGAAGAGTCTTCTGGGATCCAAAATTTTTTATTGATTTTAATTCACTATGAGTCATGGGAAAGGTTCATCACAAATAATTTTCTGATATGTGAATCACTTTTTATCTGTGAATCATGAGGAATAAAAACACAGTCTCCTATGGAAATCAAGAGGCGATCAAAGTTATAATGCTAAAATCCACCTTAAAAGCTATTTGAGAACAGCTAAGTGTTGAGAATGAGGCAGTGCTTATACATGTAGAAACAAAGTAGAAACAACATAACCCTTGCACACTTAAGTGGTTAATAGAGGTGAAGTCAAATGTGACAACATTCAAGTCTTCATCCACTGTCTGATGTTTGTGATTAAGACAGGATTTCATGTAAAACGCTAGCACTACTGTAACTCTCCTGCTTAAGGACTGTACCAAACACAACTACAGCACATTTTCAGTTTCTGTTGATATTTTCAGGTGCATTTGGTGCTAGCAAACATTGCTATGTCATGACTCACAAATTTGTCATTCTCTGGGTAGCTGAAGTATGGCTTCAGACCTCTGGGTTCCAACTGGCTTGTTGTTTCCTCTTTCATTCAAAAATAATCTTGATGCCAGAAATATATGCACGTGAAAGTGAGCCAAAGA
>NW_009259433.1:132196-169819 GCF_000687185.1 Egretta garzetta | reverse complement strand
TGTAGAAAGAAAAAGGAAGTGGGACATGGGGGGGTTACTTATAATACATAAATATATATCAATAGAAGTATATCCAAATAGAATCTGAATATCTTTTATCTGAATTGTGACAAAGACTTGTTTTGCTGAATTATTATTATTTTTTAGTTTGGTGAAAACCAAGGATGTCTGTCTGAACCAGATACTTGATTGCAGTAAATTTTCTTCTGTGGCAATACACTGATTTACAGTAAATGGGAACATCACCAACTACGCTATAATTCTCTGATCTCCATTCAAATTACCGTACTCATTTGCAAGCCTTATACTATCACACTTTCCACAGAAGTGATTCCTATTTGGCTTTCTTCTGAGACCAAAAATTTGCATTTCAGAATTCAAGAATGACTAATCAGAATGTCTGGTTTTGATACAAAACCAGGAATACTCTTCTAGCAGAGAAATCAGAAATTTAATCTTGACTGTCCAGTTTTAATGGAGAAAAAACCAAAACAAAACCACAATATAAAGTGATCTGTCTACCAGATGAAGGAAAAAATGGGAGGTTATCCCTGACTGTGATTTATCAATTTTATTTTCTAATCCTGAAGTGATTAGGGTTACATAATCTAGTAAAGAAAACTTGTCCCTGAACTTAAATGTTAAAAAGATCCTCTAGTGTCTTACTAAGTAATACCTAACTGATTAACTAACATCTATATGAATCTTCCCATCGCATATTAAGCAGGTCACTTTTTAGTCTGCTCTTTGTAGACATGAAGAAGAACTCATACTTCAAGACTTAACTACTCTTTACTAGATTTTTTTCTAGAACAATTAAACTTCTTCAGGCTAAACAAGCCCAGCTCTCTCAGCCTTTCCTCATAGGGGAGATGCTCCAGTCCCCTCATCATCTTTGTAGCCCTCCTCTGGACTCTCTCTAGGAGTTCCTCATCTTTCCTGAACTGGGGAGCCCAGAGCTGGACACAGTACTCCAGGTGGGGTCTCACCAGGGCAGAGTAGAGGGGGAGGATAACCTCCCTCAATCTGCTGGCCACACTCCTCTTAATGCGTCCCATGATACCATTGGCCTTCCTGGCAACAAGGGCACATTGATGGCTCCTTCCCTTTACTCAGATGCATCTTTCACATAGCACAGCCCAAATTCTCTTAGTGTTTATAAAAAAAAAAAATTTCAATATTGTCTGCAACAATTTATTGGTAGGCTGTGCCTGTTTATAATGCTCATTCAGCAGGCATTTTCCTTTTACCAGAAGGCCATGTCCTTCACGTATTAGACATTTGAAATAAGGTGCATCAGTCTTATTCCCTCTTACTATGATACTACTTTGTTTCATTCCTCTTTTTATATTTATTTGAAGGCTTTCAACAGGTCTGCTTCTCAATTAGTTCTGAGCTTCAAAGAAAACATAAATATTTTTGTCATACAGTAAAAAACTTTCTTTTCTCCCTACCTGTCTTTCTGTATCTCTGATTTAGGCCACCAAGTCTCTGAGAGGCCAATTAAGCTTTGTTTGTGCACTAAGACTTCTAGTCGTTATTGTTTGCTCTCGATACACTTTGTGCTGGTATATAGATATCTAATATATCTGGCAAGTTCCCCCATTATTCTTTTTTCTATGAGCCATCTAATAATATCAAAAATATTATTATCCTAAAATATGAAAGAATTTGTAGTTGCTTACCCAGTAACCACTGGTCTGATGCAGTTAAAATTCCTTGCATATGGCTTTATATTTTGGTCTTTGCATCACTGCATTGTGACTTTTTATCATAAATCAATTTATTTGGTTTACGTTACAGCAATCCCTCGCACACCAGTCTCCTTGAACAGGTCAAATCCAAAAACGCTATTTTGTTAGGACAGCAAAATGTATGTGTGATTAAGCATGCGTGCATTCCTATGTATGTAATTCATAGAGAAATTACTTAATATCTTGCAGAAATATTACTTGTGCTAGGGTTATTTCTTAATTACCTTTCACTTACCCTGGTTCCTGTAAGAAGCACTTACCTATAAAATCAGGAATATAGTCTCTAGTCAGCCCTAAAGATACATATGACATTCATAAATTTGGTTTGATATATTTGAATATCCCAAGTATCATAACTATGTGTCATATCTCAATATAATGTCTTTTGAACATTCTGTGTTTGAAAGTATCACATTTGTCTGAACTTCTGTTCATTTTTTACCTTAAAACTTACAATATATATCTTGTCTTTATCATCTTTCATCTGCACATTCTGTTCTATCCTCTTGTGTAGACTCTGTGCGATTCTGTTTCTGCAGTAAATTAACTCTGGAAAAAAATGGTTTTGTTTTTATTAGGACAGAGTGAATGCTGAAAAGCATTTTCTAGATACTTACTCAATTTTACATGGAAGTTTTATTCGACTGTATTTCTGCTTGTTCCCCACAAGTATTTCTGGAAAAAAGCTTGCCAGCCATAAAGTAATCAATCATAAAAACTAAACATTAACTGAGTATGGGATTCAAAGATTATATAAAGAAGTAAGAGTGCAGGGATATAGTGGTAAGATATTGCAGACGACCACGAACATTCAGCATTCCCTCCACCGGGCCCCTGAGGGCACTGAGGTCTGACTGCCCCTGCCAGCTTGCTCAAGGTCTCCCGCACCCTGCCCATGGCCCAGGATGCCATGTCAGCCCCTTGGGGCCATCAGCATCTGTCCCAGCAACACCACAGCAGGGCTGGTCTCCAGCTCCTCAGAGCCCTGCCCTGCCTGGCCCTGGGCCTTGCTGAGCCAGGCCCTCAGCCAGTCCTGGCCTCAGCCCGTACCTGCCCGCAGTGAACACCCGATGACTGGGGATGGGCTTGCCCTCAGTGCCCCCAGCTGTCCTGCTCCTGGATGGGGTAGTGGGACAGGACTGGGCTGCCAGGCCCTGCCCTGCTGCCTCCTGGGGACCCCTGTGGAGGCCCTGGCACCCTCCCCTCAGGTCCTGTGTATGGCATCTGGACTGGGGCTATGCAGAGCAGCCATTTCGTGGCTTCCCATCACAGAGGCACAGCTGCAAGGTGACAAGGATGCTTTGAACTTCAGGAAACCTCGTTTGTGTTACTCCAGTCACTGTGCTGATGCATTTCTCTGTGCATATACACTGTTCACTAGTGTGATGAACAGAGCAATCTCTTTTCCTAAAGCTAAAGAAAAAAATATGTCTATGGGAAGGAAGTTGGTTCAGTCCTCAGGTTCCAAGCGTGTTGATTGTGAAGAAAATCTTTTATATCTTGGATTTTCTAAACCACAATAAGAAGGCCATGCTAAGGATCTGGCATATGGATGAGAGGTTGATACAGACACATTTCTAGGCAGTCACAAAAGTACTTCAGGACTACTGAAATTCTTCAATGCAGTCCTGAAGAGCAGTCTGGTGTGTGGCATTTTAATGCAGCTTTTCCTGTAGTTCCAAACACAAGCTGTGAACAGCATCTCTAATGTTAGCTTCTACAAAGCTAATAAGGGAGACCATGACGAGTTTTTGAGCAGTGCAGCTAACTTCTACAGCAGGTCCCTAATTTCACCAGCTTTAGCACTATTACAGGTGGTCCTATTTTTGCATGAACAGAGTGATCTAAAGCAATTTCTCTGTATCATTAGCCTTTTGAAAGCTTCCTTTCATGTTAGGTATGAGAGTGAACCATGTTTTCCACCTATCTTTCAAAAAATATAATGAAGGCCACACAAACAAAAACTGGAAGGGATGAAAGGAGGGGATGAAAACTCCTATTTGAGTTTTCTTTTGTTTCTCATGATAAATTTATAGTGGTGGGACTTTCCTGTCTTGTCTCTGACTCACTTATTAATGAGGAGAAGTAGAGGCTGGAGAGAAAACAAATGCTGAAGAGGAACTGCACTGACTTCTTTATTCTAACACAAAGCAGTTTGGAGGCGAAAGTCAGGAGCACATAAAGACACCCCTAACACGCTCTTTTGCCTTTCCAAGAACTCAGCTGGTGAGCTGTGCAGGTGCCAGTACAGAGTAATCTGCATGGCCAAAGGTAGATTTAGGCAGAAGGCAACAGATATTCAAGCCCACTTGTTGAATCAATACTCTGTTTCTAGTTGTCAGAAGAAAAATACCATTGTACAAAAAGGCTAAATTTGGGCTGGCAAATGATCACATCAGCCTGTACTAGAGGAATGGATATATTTTTTCAGGAGGAGCAATCAACGTAAATTGTAGTTTAAAGATAAGCAATGAAGCAGTGACCTAAGTTGTGGGTTTTTTTGTCATAATTTAATAGTAACCAGGGTTTTCCTGCTCTCTCAAGTCCTATTAAACAAAATGTATGCTATTAGCCATTCTATTCCACTTAACAATCACAATGGCCCAAAGGAAAATCTGTATGTTCCCTGTTCTTTCCTTGTACATGATCGCCAATTGCTAACAAAACACTCCCAGCCCATTCTGCAATTTCTGTTTCATCATCTTTCTGTTGCAAACCGACAGCCTTTCCTTAAGATTTAACCCTTTATCCACTAGTATTTCACTGTCCCATTATCCTTATATTATTCTCTTTCTTTATAATAAGCTTTCACTGGGATAGAATGAATATGTTACCTTAATGAAGCAGTTACACTACTGGCACAGGTTATATTTGGAAATTCTGCATACTCTGTGGAGGAAGTGCTACATTTTTCAGAATTTTAGATTAAATTACTTGTTTCCCAGAAGTCAGTTAGGCTCATACTTGTCCTGTGATTGTTTCCAAGCCTTCCTGCATTCCGACTGTCAGGTCCCAGAGTGCATTCTCCTTCTAGGAGTTCAGCTGGAGAAGGTATGGAGTTCAGCTAGCTGAATCCAAGGTCTGCTCCTTTGGTGATAAGAGCTCTTGTGAAGAAAGCTAGCAGTGCTGGTCTGCCCCTCCTTTCCCTTGGGAGCTGCTTGTAAACTGAGAATTTAGCACTGCCCCAACCTGTGCTACATTGCAGCTGTGTAGCAGCTATGTTTGTGCCTGGCCTTGTACCTCTGCAAACCTGATCCGGACTCGCTGTTTTGGCTTCCTGATTTAGCCTTGAACCTGCCTCACCACTGCAGACTTGCTGATCAGTCTCTGTACTCGATCCTGACCCAGACTTGCTGTTATAAGTCCTGCCTCTTTGTCAGTGAGGTCGCTGCTCCCACCTGCGCTATTGTCACACTCAGCTCATGGCTCGCTTTCCCTTGCAGAGCAGAACTATATTTCCTATATTCCAGTGCAGAATTAGGATGAGGATGTTTTCCTGTGATTTCTACACATATTTAAATGTATTTTTGAAGGTGACATCCACTACCTTCAGCTCTTGTCTGCAAAACAGCAATTGAATTAAAAGGGAATAGATCCATTAGAACTTAGTGAAAACAAGCCCTCCATTGTAGGTACCTTTAGTTTCACAAATGAAGACATCATTATTATAAGAATCTTAGTCTGGTGATATCTACATAAGTAATTAATGGCATCTTAATAGTTGAAAAAGGAACAGGTGTGAGTCAGTGAAAAAAGAAATAATCTTTCTTTCATATCAGACAGATACGCAGTATGGCTAAAGAAAAAATAGGGGGTTTAGGTCCAAGGAGCTTTTTTACTATGTTTTCAGTGTCCAGTTCCTCTATACCTAAAGGTCTTTGGCCTACAATAGGAAGGAATCATATCATATGCCTTCCTGAACTCCAAATAGATTAGATTTACCTCATTTCACTTGTCTAGAGAATCAGTTATCTCATCAAGTTATCTTATCCAAGAAAGCACCTTATCAGATATTAGTCCTCCAGAGCACAGTTTTGCTGTTCACAAGTTATTAAAAGGACAGCAATGTTCTTGCACTTCACCCAGTCATGTTTAAGAAAACTTAGCCACTTCAGTAATTTCTGGGAGACACCACGAAAAAGCGGATTCAGACGTGGAATGAAGAGAGCTTATGAGGCTTAAAAACCAGAAGACTTACAGTCTTTGCAAAGCTAATACCATTGTTCTATTGTAGGGCTATACCATTAAATAATTTCTTCTAGTCCAGATGTACTTCATACTTAGTTATCATGAAAGCAAATTTTAGTGTTGATTTTGGGTTTATTACTTCTTGGGAGTGAGTTATGTGTTTGGAAATAATTTATCTCCTATACCTTAAAAATCAGTGATGCTTGATAAGTACAAACTGTTTCTTTGACTTTTTCCACATGTACTTACAATGCTGAATAAGTTTTCTGAAAAACACAGGGTTGGAATTGTCTCAGTGGCTCTAAGGACCACATGGGAGAAAAAACTTCTCTCACCATTGCTGATTCTGGCCTAAATTGTCCACAATCAAAGTGTGAAACCTATCTCTCTGCCTCATCACCAGAGTTTCTCAATGTCAGTTATGAGTTTAGATTGCTCTCCATCATTGTGCTTAGTATTTACTAGAATCTCTCCTGCACCTCTGCATTAACCTGATTGATCTACGGAGTTTCTGGGAAAAGTGTTTCATAATCCTTGTTCCAGAGAAACCATGTTTAAGTTAATACAGAATAATAAATTCTGTATCTTGAAAAAAGATACCTAAACAGAATTGGACAGTCACGTAGGTATCTGAATGGTGTTCTGAGACATGAGACTTCCAGTTATGACTCCTGGTTGAGCAGCAGATTTCATATCTGATCCTACATAAATGCAGTTTCTCATCTGCAAGGTGAAGGTAACAATATTTCTCCAGCTCACAGAAGCAGGGAGTTTAGATATATTAAAGCACTCATTATAGCTGTAAGGGTATTATAAGCAAGAGAGACATCAGCCCCTTTTGCACCTTGTAAACTATTTCATATGTAGGAACAGACTCAACTGAACTGTGCAATAAAGCTGATTATTACAATCACACCAGATATGCCCATTTAATTTTTTCTTGCTTGTCTTTATTTTTTACAATGCCTACTTTACCCAGAGTTATTTACGTGAGGGGACTGAGAACAGAGGGCAATAGCATCTATACAGACGTACAAAATAATAAATTAGTCATGGTTGAAACCACCTATGGATAAATGAAATTATTGACCAGCAGTGGTTGCCTGACCTGGATCCATCAAAATGTCAAACCGTGTATAGGTAAACAGCAGGGATGCACCTTAGAAAGAATAAGGAATGCATAAATCTCTGACAATGCTCCATGCTGCTTCAGGTAATTGTGACATACTACGCCTTACAATACTGTACACGTCACCAAAAATTGATTAAAAGCAGCACTCGCTTATTTGTTTTTAATTTAGGTATCCTATTAGCTACTAAATAACTCATCCTCAGATTCTATTGAGAATAGTTAGGAATAAATGACTGGTTTATGACAGACTTTCTGCCGTGAAGTCTTATCACAGAACAGCTCTGTAGAATTTAAACAGAAATAGTACTGAATAAAAATTTCAGAAGGGAGCCATCCTGCAGGAAGACCTGGATAGGCTGGAAGAGTGGGCTAACAAGAACTTTATGAAGTTCAACAAGGACAAGTGTAAGGTCTTGCACCTGGAAAAACATCGTCCAGGAGAGCACTGCAGGCTGCGATCTACCCGGCTAGGTAGCAGCTCTATGGAAAGGGACCTGGGGGTCCTGGTGGAAAAAAGCTCAATATGAGTGAGCAATGCACTGCTGCAGCAAAAAAAAAGCCAACAGGATGCTGGGTTGCATCAACAAGGGCATCACCAGCAGAGAGGAAGTCATTATCCCACTCTACTCAATGTTTGTCAGGCCACACCTGGAATACTGTGTTCAGTTTTCATCCCTGCCATGCAAAAAAGATGTGGACAAGAAGTCCCTTCCAACCTGGTGTTCTATGATTCTCTGACGATTGATTCCTTCATGAATAACTGGACATCTGTCTTGTATTCATGAATAATGTATTGAAAGTTTCTTGAATTTTAGTTTCATTTAGCTTGGTATGAAAAACCTCATTATATAGCCTTAGTTAGTCTTCTGCTTATAAATTTGTAGTCATCTAGTGCAGAAACACCACCATTAGGCTTAGGTGATCTGTTGCATGCAAATACCAAACAGTGAATACGCAAAGCCAGCAGTTTATAAATAAGCTTCATTCTTTCATATCTCTCAATGAGTACCTCTGACTGTCAAAGATAATAGAAAAAAACCCTCCAAATCAGCTCATGAATGATTCACTAATAATGAAATAATGTAAATTAATAATGGATAGTACTGATAATAAATGCTTCAAACAGTCCTAATTACCTTTTGCAGATCTACAAATCAAAGCTGCTTTCAGTCTGTCACCCCCATGCTCTCTGTAGTCTTCTGCTTCCTCCACTCTGAAGGAAGTCTGAGTGATTCTCTTGCTTTCGGCTGGTCCCAGTGATACCGTGGTACACAGGAGAATTTAGTAAATACCACAGGGTTCACACTCTTACAGAACTTTCTTTCCAGGAACTATGATCTAATAAGCCTTACAGTTCATTACAAGAGATGGAGAGGAACAAAGAGCATAATGCTGTGGGAAAAAGAACCCAAACCCTTCTCTAGTTGCTGAAAGAAAGAACAGAGGCAATAGCAGCTGTTGCTTACTTATGTGTCCAAGTCGGAAACAGATGTCAGATGTCCATAGGAAGAACTTGAGCAAAAGTGAGTTGACCAGGAAACAAGGTGTCTGATATGAGTTAGGACTCATATATCAACAAAGAGTGCTAGCAAATGTGTTAAACTGAATTTTTTTAATAAGGTGTTGTTTGAGCTCAGTGTTAGCAGAACAGTAAAAAATAAAAAGGAGGGGGTGTTCTTTCTAGTTTAGTATAAAGTCTACATAAATATGTACAAAGCCCTGACTTCTCCAAGGACCACAAAGATTAATGTTCAGTTTGTTCCTTAAGAGTCTGCTTATCCATTTTCTATCCTTCAGCCATTGTTGAGATTTCCTAGTTTCTGTTTCCCGTCTGTAACAGGTCTTCAATTTGTAAACCAGATTACTAAATGTGGAGGAGTTACAGGTAAATCTCATGCTTTGTAGTACCTGTACTGCCTCTTTAAGTCTGGAAATAAACTCTATTGCCCGTGCTCTGAAAGGACTCTTTGCTTGAATTAACCACCTTGTAATCCATAGGAAAAACACAACTATAATAATCAGGCAAACAAATAGACCATATAATATTAATAAACTATTACAGGCATCTCCCACATTCTTCACACTCGGCTGTCTAAACAAATCAATACAAAAGGAGAGATCTAGTTAAGGCTGGGATGAAAATCTAGTGCTTTATCTTTAGAGCAAGTCAAAACATAACAATTCAGCTTTATTATGTATAGTGTAGTCTACACAAATTGCATCCCAAAGGCTTTACAGAGGTAGATAATACTCTTCCAGAATAAGATAATAATAATAATAATAATAATAATAATAATAGTAGTAGTAGTAGTAGTAATAATAATAATAATGTAAAGAGAGAAACTATGTCCACAGTCATATCCCTCTTTCAGTGGTGTAAATTGAAACCAACACTACTGAAATCAATATGCTTTACACTGATACAGCATTACTTAGAGATTAGAATCAGGCCCTGGTTAGGTAACAGAGAAACTATGTATTTTCAGTTGAGAATTGCAATGGAATGATAAACCAATGAAGCAGAGAGACACAGGAAGGCAGTTTTCAGATAGCATGAAACTTAAGAAAGAAAGCATAAAGAAACAGCAAAGCAATATGGATTAAGTCTGTCAGTGTTTTTAAATTCAAGAGGGACAAATCCAAACTACATAAAACAATTGTTGGAAAGATATATGTGATCTTCTCAACATCATGCTGTGGACCTTAATGGGAGTTTTTCATCAACTTGAGAATTTCAGTCTCTGTATCACAAATAGACAAGAAGTGAGAAAAGTTAAAGAAGGATTTCAGCTGAAATATATTGGATTACATATGGACAAGACAAAATTAAGGACGTATAAGATATAATATTTCTTCATTACATAAGAGCAACAGTAAACTTCTCAATTCTGAGCATTTTCTTTGTCAAAAAACCAACAAAAAGCAAAAAGTAATATTTTTAATCATCTTTGAAATAATAAGGTGATTTTAAAAGGTTGTAGGTTGGGGTAGCACTACCTTCTCCTACCATCTGGCAGGCTTCTCGCTAACACCCACATACTCCATTATTCGTCAACTCTTTATTCTGATGTGGCCACCAGAATGTATCTGTCAGGCCTGATACCTGATTTTGCTTCACCACATCGTATTTAGACATTCAAATGCACAACACGCACAACAAATATATCCTGCAGTTACCTACAGAATAATATGAACATTTGTGTGTCCTCTTTCAGGAGATATGACACAAGTAAAACATGTCTGTCTGACAAGTCTAAGAAGCAGGCCCTTAAACAAGAGATAAATTTCCAAACTTGTGTATACTTAAGGATAATTCTTTTTTTGCAATGCTAATTTCTCCTCTCTTTGGGCAGTAGCTGGCTTTTAAACTCAGATCAGCTGATTATTTCTACAGCCATTGGCCGAGGAACAAACCGTCATCAGATGACAATGAAGGTTTTCATCATTTTTTTCCAGAAGTTCATGTTGCTTTTACCAACCTTTTTTTTTTTTTTGTGAGCTTAGAAGTACTCCCTTTTCCTTGCTCAAGGTGGAAAAGACACTCTAAAAGAGTCTTAAAAGTTAACAACCTCCCATCATACTTTCTGCACAGTATCTGCCGTTCTAGTAGTGTGATGAGCCTGTCTCTGCCGAGCTTATGATTCTAAGAAGTCTCTGCTGCATTCCCTTAAGAAAGAATGCATTTGGGAGATCAATACTTTTGCCTGTTGGTCTTGTTGAGAGGAAACCAATGCATGTACAAAATCAGCTCAGGAGATGTGATTGTGAAGACTACCAGGCCACTACACCGACAGAGGAATGCCTAATTGGGTTGGCTATCTGTATAGCTCGAAGGTGTGCCATTAAGCACTGCATTTCACTTTGCTCACATAAGGGTTGTTACACCTCAGGCTGTGCAGTGGTAATCTGCCTTGTGTTTTAGCCAGTGTTTTGTTTTAGCCAATTTATGTTGCTCATGAGAAGTTAGGGGTACTTTAACTATTAGATCTTCTATTCCTTGTCCACAATGGGACATTAATCAAGTGAAGACAACAGCTATGCACTGCTCAGAGAATTCTCCTGGCAGCCCCAGGCATCCTGCAGAGAAAGCATTAATGTATGACAAACCTTTGCCAACGTTTGGCACCTGGGTTTTGTTGCCTGGCCTGTTTTCTTATGTAGATGGTATTGTCAGCTTTCCTGATGGAGTTGGAGACGCTATTTAATTTCACTGCATAAGGGAGAGAGAAATCCATTAGAGTTCATAGCCTGTCAGTGAAGATTGTGTCACTAGCTAGCATAAACTGCAAATTTGCCAGATTGCTCAGCAGAAACTGAAGTGGCAGGAGAGTGAAGTTAATAGGGTCGCATGAAATTTATCCTCTTTATTCCTCACAGAAAGCTGCTTCCCTTCAGGAAAACTCACACACTTCTCTGCAGCTACCATTAAAAGCATAGGAAAAGGTTATGCTGAAATAGAGCAAATACAACGCTTGGGCTACACTCTCAAAGGGAACTTAGGCACCAAGCTACCTTTTTAAAAGCCAAAATGCCCAATACATCAAAACCTCATAAGGGGCTACTTCCCTCAGCACCTGCATTTCTGCTGAACTGTGTAACACCTAAGAGCTGCATTACATCAAGTCCTATCAGAATTTGCAAAGCAGGTATTTCCCTGCCAGAACCAAGCTAGCAGACATACTGAGAGAACACCTGACGGCGGGTGAAGAACAGTTTGTTTTGCCCAGCTTGTTTTGCTCATATGAGATCAAAACCATAGTTTCTCCATATACGATATGAAGGAAGGATTTCAGCTGGGCTCTCCCATTTTTTCAAGAAAGTTCTCACATAACTGAGCAGCTGGAATCCCAGGATAGGTGTCTTTCTCTGTTTCTTCCCCAGTGAAACAATTCTGCTTTGTGCAAATATTTTAAGTATTCAGTAGGCAGTGGTAGAAATGAAAGACCAACTGCACAGCTTGGCAGCAAGTGCATTCATGTGGGAGAGTCAGGCTCAAACCCCTTCTCTGGTGATCATTCAGTTACAGAAAGCAAAGCAGCTTCAGTGGTGCCAGCTGATGGGGACCTGCCTGAGAATATTTTAATAGTCCTGCTGTGAAAACTTTTTCCTGAGTGATGGGAAAGCACTGTACTGCGGGTCTGGAAAGAGGAAACTGAGACCAATTTCCTGTGTTCCAGATAACTGTACTGGCCACTGAAATTCTTGGTAAAAAGCTGCCAGGACCCTTTGATATTTTGCAAAAGAAATGACCTCACATAGGTTGCTAACTCTGTAATGATGTTCCTCACTGTCACTCCTAAATGTGAGAGGCATTTCTCTATCTCCTGCTAGGTGATCATTCCCTTTGGGGATAATCCCCACAGTTCTTCCTACAATTTCCTCAGCATTTCTCACAGAACATGCTTCTATCTGCTCGACATGTTGTCAGTCACCTAACCATGTTTGTGCACATACAGAGGCACAGACCATGCCATCAGACCGATGACTGTGTGCAATTTGTCTCTTTCCACTGTGTCCAACGCCAGTTTAGCACCTCTGGACTGCAACCATGCTGAGCTGCTCTTGAGTTTGGAAGCCATACAAGACATTCTAAATACAACGTGCCTAACCTGGGGCTGGGAATTCCACTGTCCATTAGGAAATCTAAAAGTTTGTCATTGTAGCACTGAGCACTTGTTCTTACAATTGTTCTTGCAAATTCATGTCTTAATAGCCCATAAGGAAATTCTTGGCATTGCAAGACATACTCCACTGGGTCTTTTCATAAATTATACCTTTTTTTCCATGAAAGGAATGTTTAGATTCCAGAAAACACAATTAACAATGGGGTCCTCATACTGTTATTATCTCACAGTGGTCATTTCAGTAAGATACTTCAGCACGGAAAGATGAATCTGACCCTTTAGAATAGGATATAGTATTTGATTATTTGATTACTGAAACTCTTATACTTCTCTACCAGCCCACTAATGAAAATAAGAATATATTCATACATTCAGTACACTTTTGCAAATGTAAAGTGACATTAGGATGATAACATGTTGCTAGGCATTTTGTCTAAATTTGAGTAAGGACTTTGAAAGTATTGGTGGCAGCAGCCTACAAGTGGTAGACCTGAATGCCTTTAAAGTGTCCTAAACTTGCTGCAGATTGCATTGCCCCAAAGCTCACTTTTTTTTTAAAATGTTAACACATTATCTTCAGTGTTTTAGCTAACACTTGCCAAACCATAGTCCTGCCAAGCCTAATGCTAATCATAGCTTAGTTTACCTACCTGTTCATATGCACATTCACACTTTCTCCCCCAGTTTTTCTCCCTCTTAGAGACACACACAAAAATAAACACACATGCACATAAGCTTTACACTTGGAATTTTACTGCCAGGGGAAAGAAGTATAATTCTGTACTAATGGCAAGCAACCAGTGCAAGTCACTGTCCACATGATGCATCTTACTAAAAACTCTGGCATGCTGTATAACCCTCCTGATAGATCAGTTCTGAGTTCTCCTGTCTGAGACATGGTCAGGGCCAGCCTCTCCTCAGCAAACATTCCACAGAGTTCCTTTATTCTGCTGGAGAAGTCCCAATGTGATGGTCCAAAACTGCTTAACTGCAGGTGTTCCAATTTATACTGTCAATACATAGATTAATGCACAAAAGACTCCCTTTCAATGTTTTCTTTTGCTCACATTTCTATTTCAGCTACTCATTTTCATATTATTTAGACAAGTTCTCTACCATCTCCTAAATTTGAGTCCTAGTTTTATTGAGGTTAATCTCTTTGGTCTTCTCTGAGAGTTCAGAAATGTTCTTTTCAGTCATAACAAAGTTTCCTTTTCCCACAAAAACAAAACTAGCCTCTCCACCCTCTTTCTGGATATAGTTTGTAATTATTTCCTTGCCCCTAATTCTGAAAGTAGGATTAGCAGTCCTTTTTTGTTGTGGGCTGATCAATGATTAGTACGTTGGAAAATGAAAGAGATCCAAATTCTGGTAAATATGATAGCTGTCTCAAGCTAAATCTAGCAAAGTATGTGGATGTCAAAGTACAGCATCAGTGCTGCTTTAAGTACCTAAATCCAAACTTAAGATTTCCAAAACCTTTTAATCTGATGCAAACTCTGGATACACCTAAGTTTTTCCTGTGGATAAACCCAAGGGTTTATCTGTGGAATGCTCACTTGAATTTCACAGTGCTTCACAGCATGGTGACTGTTCAAAATTATTTCCCTTGATATCAACAAATTAGGGACTTTTCTACTTCCTCAGACATAGCTCAGTGTGGTAAGCATTCTCACACCAATCCATCTGAGCCCTGCACAAATTACCTGTATAATTCGCCCAGTCTAGTTCTGGTATTTACTACCTTAGTGGTTAAAGCAGCCACCCTGAGATTAGTGACATCTTCAAAGAAAGGGATTACACTTCCTCTCTTTTACACTCAGCAAACGCAATAGAGGAGAAGCTGTTCTAATAATTAGGATATTATATAAACTGGCAACAGAAACATTAGTGCTCTAAAGGAGGCTGCAGCAACCATAGCACATTTATTGGAAGCCTGGAGATATGAGTTACGTGTTTTCACTATTTGGTCTTTTCAGTGTCAAGCTCTATTCCGTCCTTGATCAGTAAGTTTTCTTCTACCAGACTTCTCAGAGTTTCATCCACTCAACTAACAACAGTCTGCATCTTTCCACCTCTTCTGCCATCCACACCTTCATTATTCTGGCAGCTTTTTGCTTTTCTGACTAGAACTGACTACCTACTTCTTTCCATGTCATTGATTGCCTCATTATTTAAAACATCATAATAAATAATCATCTAAACTGGGACTTAGACATTCAAAGTTAGTTTAAGACCAAGACAATGCCTCCATCCATCTGGACTGTCTATCCCTATAGATGTCTCTATTAAATAAAGGTGCCCCTTTATTTAATTTGGTTCTTCGGTTGCTCATCCACATACAAAAATGTTTATTCTGAATAGACAAGTGGAAGTCTTCCCTTACTCTAGACAGTGATCCTGTCTATCTGAAAGGTCACCCAAATTCTCCTCAAATCCTGTGAAGAAACCCCATATGGTACAAAAGGCTGGGCCTACATGAAACTTTATCTGATGATGTCATGATGATGACATACACTTTTTGCATAAAATTTAGGAGTTAGTTAGAAACTCCAGAAAGTTAAAGACAAGGGTTCTAGACAGCTCTGTCTGAGAGAAACATTTAGGGCTAGGGCATTAACCATTATCAGATCAAGATGGTATGATGAACCCCTTTTAAAAAAAAAATGCAACCACTGTAGAGTCAGAAATCCAAGAGTCATGAGACCACCCAGAAAAAAGGAACACTTGGTTCCACCCCAGGAATTAGGACATTATCTGAGAATGGTGTGTACGTCTGGAATTTGTATCTGTGTTCCCTAGATGGTTCATGCATTTTTTTTCTGTTAAGCCATCACCAGGTAAAAGAAAAACAGTCTTGAAAAGGGATGCGAAATATCTCCTAGAAGAACCAACATGAAAAAAGCAAATGATATAACAAACGTTGTGTAGAAGAATTAGGAGAGCATAATACAGCTGTCTAAATACAGCTCACTGTTGCATGGTTGGAATTCCTGTGTTAAAGAAGAAAGGAAAAAACCTGTTTTAATAGATTTCATTCTGCTTACACAGGATAACGGGATAAATTAAAAAATGATGAACAGAAATGATTGTCCTGACATATTGTATTAGGAACAAGCTCTAATATGATATACTCTGTCACCCAAATTACAATACAGTCCTGTTATTTTCTTTTTGTTAGGGAGAGGAGGTCTGGGATTAAAGTGTTTGGGGGAGCGGGTGATAATGCAGGAGACTCTTAACCTTGAAACTTTCCCGAATAATTTGCTTTTCACTCTTGGCTGCCCAACATCAGTGCAGTACAATTATGAAGATGTAAACATCACAAGGGCACATGGCACACAGCCTGTCACAATGACTTAAACTTGAGTACCTGATTCCCTGAGCAACCACGGAGAGAGAATGAGCCGCCTCATCAGGAATTCAACTGTGTCAGTTTAGGGGGAGGTGAGGATGGGAGGAGTTGATCCATCAAGCTCAGACATGACCCTAACCAAGCTTCTGTTTTCTACTTTCATTTAGGCAGTAGAAGCAGATCATAAATGGACCTGTCGAGTCCACAGTCAGATGACCTCCGCTAAGAGAGAACCTGGAAGATATTTCAACCTGTACCTAAATACTCTTGAAATACTTCTTTTATTTCCAGTGCAAATGCTGCAACTTGCTTGTTTTAAATGGCTATCAATCACAGAAAGAAGCAAATTGGCTAGAGAATGGAGCATTTAATTATTTTGTTTTCACACCATTAGCAAATCTGTGTTGAGGATACCGCAAGTTTGATGGACCACTAAATTGTGTGCATTCAGGGTCCTTCATTATCATGTTAACCTTGTTTCTCCTTCTTCCCTGACATAAGACGTCAAGATTTTTAACTTCCTTCATTATCATGTTAACCTTGTTTCTCCTTCCCTGACATAAGACGTCAAGATTTTTAACCGAGAGAATAGGTGCTACTGATTAGTAAATTAAATCTGGTCTTTTAGTGATATTTCCATATTATTATAATTTAAGAATCCATGCACCGAGCACTTTGCCAAATATATTGAAATACTTAGAACCAGTACTAGAGAACTAGTGTCATTCTTAATTAATTAATAAGCATGCTAAGTTTCAAAATACCTATGAGAAGTAGGGCCTTTCTTGCCACATTTTGGAAATACCCAATTCTCATCTCATTTAATAGTGGTGCCATGTCAAGGTAACTTCACTGACCCCATAAAGGACTAACTGAAAATAACACGTTATCAAAACCAGAAAACCCGCTGGGGGGGATGATATAATTTTTTCATTATTGTTTTTCCAATGCTTTTTCCCATCCAGATTGTTTCAGCCTAGTATACATGCCCTTCTTCTTTCTCTCTCCTTTTGTCTCTTTCTCTCTGTACATGCCTGTAGATATATTGTCAGCATATACGTATCCTGGCTAGCTATAGCTTAAAATTACCATATTGCCTGAGCTATCCAACCCACAAAACAATAAATCTTGTATAAACATGCCATTCAAATATGCAGTCATATGGTAAACATCTTTATAAAGTAAACTGAAATTTTATGTTGCATCTACTGTTACAGTTGTTCTGATATTTATCTTGACTTACAATGTAAAGCAACATTTTAAACTATAATGATCAAAATTCAGCCATAATTTCTGAATAAAAGGGTACTTACTTCCTTAGTTTAATAATTTTCAAGATAATCAAACTGCTGTTTGGAGATATTTAAGAGGTGACAAAATGTCACATCAAAGCTTCTCAAAATAGCAGGTAATCATACTTAAGAAGGACTGTGTTTCTCCATAAATTAACAGGAGTTAGGTTTACTGCATTTTGTAGTACTCTTTGCAACTTCACTCTGCATCTGTTCCAAGAATGAAAAGGAAGTGGTGCTAGTGAGGGTGTATATGGAATGCAATAATATCACCATTTCATGCATGATGATAGGAAGGAAGAACAGGGAAGAAGGGAATGCTGATGCACAGTGAAATTGGCCTGTCACTTTCAAAGCACGTCAACCAGGATACTGAAGAGAAAATCAGCTACACTAAAAAGCTGTAGAGCCTAGGGAGCACATCAGCTCCTGGAAACTTCCAGTTCTACTGGGTTTACGCAACTTTATATTAATCTTTCTATCCATGAGGGACTATAATTTTGGAGTTTTCATCTTGTGGGGACTAAAGTAAAGTATTGAAAACCAATAAACAAACCCCTCCCCTTTATCTTTCATAAACTAGAAGTTCCACTTTTCATCCAGCTATAGTTATGATTGTTATGATGGCTATGATGGTTCTGCTGAATTTTATCTTCCCAGCAATCTTCCCTATAGTGACAGGCAAGCAGAGACAGATAAAAAAAAAAGGTTATTTTCCAGTAAATTACTGCTGTTCAGTGACACAAAACCAGCTTCAATGCAATGGTCTGAAAAATGCATGTGAATTTTATCATTACCGATTAATTATTTTTTTAACCATGATACTTTGCATAGATGCATTTCTTGTAGCATATTGAATCGTATATATATGTGGAACAAAACTAAACTTCAGCTTCCGTATTCTGTGATAATTTTCTAAATGGCCTCTCTTCCAGATCTGATATACTAAGAACTAATATTGTCTTTCTTTGTGCATTGCTGCTGTGCTGTTATTTTTTTTAAGCACTTGCTTTAGTACTGCTGCCTCCAGCACTGGCCTACCTTGGTGATGAACAGATGAGCACAGTGGAAATATGACAAGCACAGACATTACTAATGTAGCATTTTACAGAGCTCATGGAGGTTGAATCATGATTTACAAATACTTAGTGAAACCAAAGCATTTATAGGAAGAGTTTTCCTTATCCCAAACATCAACTGTTTCAGGCTTTAATGGAAGCAATCTCCTTCACTGGTTTTCTAATGTGGAAGTGATGGATGTTTTTTTAATTCTTCATCAATGGGGATAGTAACGACTCTCACTGTTTTCTGTCTTAAGGAAAGGTGTGCAATCACTTGCATTTAATATTTACTTATGTTCAATGAACTCTTTTATTCACAACCCATAACATGTAATTGGGTGCTGGGCACTATCAGAGTGTGCTTTTGCTCTTATTTTAGGCTTGCCATAATTTTCTGGAATGGTGTGCTTTGATGTTTCCCAGCCAAAGCATCTTCTATGCAAGTTGCATTAAAATTCTTACAAAATCAGTCAGTAAATTACACAAATAGATTTCATAATAACAGTTACAAAATTTTATAAAAATATCAGTGAAAGAAATATAAGCAAACCGCACTTTGTCTACTAATCTCAAAATAATGTAATCTAAATCTCCACCTCTTTCTAGCTGACTCATCACTGCTCAGCTAAACACTTTGACCAGGAATTTGATACACCTCACATCTCATGTTCAAAGGGAAGAACAAGCTGGACTACACATCAGCTTTTATATCCCATCACATCCTTATCATCACTCCACTTCCTTGAGTTTTAACATATTTTAAAATTCTCCCTTCCCTAACAACATTATCAACTTTCGACATATTTGCTGATCTTGTTCTTTGTTTTGCTATCACTTTCATGACTTGTATGTGCAACTACACCCACCTTTGTGTCTTTTGTTGTCACTCTGTTCAGACACTTATGTAAAATGCTTACACACTAGGCCTAGCTATGCCATCACTGGGTTAAAAAACAGAGAAAGGGGCAACCTCTGTGATAACTTGTTTTGGAAAATGAAGACGTTGAAGTAGTGATGGTTGTAAAAGACAGCATCTCAGTACAATATGGACTGTAGTGTATAATTAGAACAGAAGATAATTAAATCTTTGCTTTGATCACAATTTCTAGGGAAATAAATTATACTGCCTTTAATAATAGTGACAAGGTTATGCATGGCACTATGTGTAGTTAACATAAAATCAGCAATAATCAAACAACCTATAAATGGGAACCTATATGGGAAAGTGAGTCATATTGTTCGCAGTGAGTGTTTGATTTGGTAATCGATAGGTATTTCAAAGTAATTTAATATTAGTCACTCAAATCACTTATTTTAAATGCTTGTTCAGTAACAGGTATGGAATTTTTGTGAAAAATAAGATATTCAGTTTTAAGTTGCAGCTATTTCACAAATAAATAAATGGTTTAATATTCCAGAGTGACTTCCAGTGAAAATGAGAGTATGTTTTCTACTTTAAAAACCCCCTAATTTTTACTCAGAAATCTACTTGAGGAATAAATTGATGTATCCATACTGCTTTAAATACAACTTTCTTAGTTTGAATTTACCATAATATAACTGGTTAAATTGCCATTTGGAAAACAGGAAGATTTAAACTGTTTTTCTGAGAGCATTCCACCTCCTTTTTTTAAAAAAAACCCAATATTTTATGTTTTCAACATGAGAAAAAAAGGCATAGAAATGTATTGAGTTCGTGTGCAAGTTTTTGGTAGCAGGGAGCTACAGGGGTGTCTTCTGTGAGAAGATTCCAGAAGTTTCCCCTGTGTCCAATAGAGCCGGTGCCAGACAGCTACAAGATGAACCCACTCCTGGCCAAGGCTGAGCCCATCAGCAACTGTGGTAGCACCTCTGGGATAACATATCTAAGAAGGGGAGAAAACCCTGTGCACAGGAACAGCCCTGCAGACACCAAAGTCAGAGCAGAAGTGGGGGGATGAGGTGCTCCAGGCACCAGAGCAGAGATTCCCCTGCAGCCCATGGTGCAGCCCACAGGGAGGCAGGCTGTCCCCCTGCAGCCCATTGAGGTCCACAGTGGAGCAGATCTCCACCTGCAGCCTAGGGAAGACCCCACACCGGAGCAGGTGGATGTGCCCGAAGGAGGCTGTGACCCTGTGAGAAGCCCATGCTCAGGCTCCTGGCAGGACTTGTGACCCCCTGGGAGACCCACACTGGAACAGGGGAAGAGAGCGAGGAAGGAGCAGCAGAGACAACGTGTGATGAACTGACCATAGCCCTCATTCCCCGTCCCCCTGAAGCACTGCCAGGGAGGAGGTAGAGAAAATTGGGAATGAAGTTGAGCCCAAGAAGAAGGGAGGGGTGGGGGGAAAGTGTTTTAAGATTTGGGTTTATTTCTCATTATCCTACTCTGATTTCATTGGTAATAAATTAAATTAATTTTCCCAAGTCAAGTCTGTTTTGCCTGTGATGGTAACTGGTGAGCGATCTCCCTGCCTTTACCTTGATCTGTGAGCATTTCATCATATTTTTCTCCCCTGTCCAGCTGAGGAGGGGGAGTGATAGAGTGGCTTGGTGGGCACCTGGCATCCAGCCAAGGTCAACCCACCACAAAAGCATAGAAAAAGTACTCTTTATAATGTATTAAAATCAAATGATAAGCTGGTTTATGTGGCTCCGAGTTGTACCATTCTAGAAGACCAGAAGCAAGCAATGCATCTTTAATAACTTGTGCTCTTTGATGCTATCCTCTATATTTCAACTTTTAAGCTTTATTTTTACACTTCTTGCCTCTCTCCCCCATGTCAAATGGAGCAAAAAGTACCCTTAAGTTATATAAGAAACCACAAAAACATACTCAGTCTTGGAGTAATCTAAAAAAAATCTGTACGTGGTTCCAACAGAGCAGTTCCCAAGCCAAAACTTGACTAGTATATATTTAACTTACCTAATGAAATATACTGCGGTCGTATTATTTTTACTGAAATAACTGTGCACTGCTCAATTCCATTGCCTCTCTGGCAAATCCATTCCACTTCATGTATAAAAGATGTTGGTATAAATTCCTCTAATGTCTATTTATTCATAATTTACTAATTTTAACACCTCCCTTTTAATTCTAACCTAAAATAGACCATCCGGTCTGATTTTAAAATAAACTCTAACCAGCTTAACAGAATCAGTCATGACATCTTTTAATCATCAGGAGCCTATTCCTGGTAAGGTGGTTTGGTTAAAGTTCAAAACCCCAATGCCAATTAAAATAAAGATGTGTTGTCAGAGCAATTCTGAGGTTCAGACCGCTTTGGGATTATCTCATACTTATCTTGCTTGCACCCTCAGTGAAAAAAACTCAAAGGGAAGAACTTTTGTATTTCATAGGACAGATAGCAGTTGGACTGGATACTGTCACAGTGGAGTGACGGCTCTCGCTCTGCAGCTGCCAGGATCCAATTATACTGCCTGGGTCCCGAACAAGAAATTGCACAGTTGTGTGGAGTTAGGAAGACTCAAAATGTACCCCATGTAGACCTGAAGACTCATGTGGATAGCAAGGAGTGATCACTGACATTTTCTAACAGTATTGCAGCAGGGATATGGTAAGGAGAATGACTCTGAGTGCAGTTGTTACTATCACTGACTGACTTCAGAAGTGCCAAATCATGATGCGCCTAAACTGTCATGGTAGGAGCTGACCAGATCCAGGTTAGACCAGTGGTCAAAGAAGCCTGCAGTTCTCTCAGGTCATGGTCTTAAAGGGGAATATTTTGTACAGTGACATTGTAATGGCAAGTATACGAAGAGTGTGCAATGGGAAGACAAAGATCAGAGTCAGAGACTCCCTGCTTTCCAGATGTATCACTGAGCTGTAGGATGTAGTAAGGCTCCTTATTCTTTATTTTCTTGCTGTGCATCCCACACTGCACAGGTTGAAATGGAGAAATTATAAGGTCTTTTGTACTTTTGCTTTTAATCAGGTAGGCAGAGCACGCTTTTCTTTAAAACAGAAATCATGAATCTAAGCTCCAGAGGTTAAGGACTTTTTTCTCATTTGTTGGATCAATAAACGTATGCTCACCAGCAGGAGGCAAAAGATCACCTCCTTTCAGAAGGACTCATCAGCTTAGACATCACTGTGTATTAATGTGGCTATATGGCTTTGAGATTGAAACTGCTGTCATGTCTAATCAGCTTGAAATGAAGGCAGGAGAGTTTGCATCAATATACTTGCATATCCTAATATTAAACAGAGGAGTCTGAATCCTGCCAGCCATCTCTTGTGTAAGGAAGGGGAAAAAAAGAAGGGTATTCTTTGCTTTACTTTGAAGCAAACTTATGCAAGTAAAAGGTGCTAGGTCTTTTCTCTGTATAATTTCTTACACTTAGATAAGAATTTTGCTCAGTAGTAGAGGCTATCATTTTTTAGTTTAAACTTCATTATTTCGGGATTTTATCATAATTTTTAAACAGTTGACTTCAAGCTGAATTAGGTATTTCAGTTTTCTTTCCTCTACAGTTGAGTGTTACAGATTACTCACTAAGAAAGCTTTGCTATGTGTATTATTTTAACAGCTCCCATTACTTGACTAAATGCTTTATTTGAAAGGGTTCTGTGTTTTTAGACATCATGAAATCTAGGAGCAAATGGCCTTTACACAGTTTCTGCACTGATTACAAACATGCTGTAATCTGAAAGGTCTTTCTTTCACCTTTTTGCCAGGAAGATCTTGGTTTCTGCTTATCTTTATTTGAGGCTTAAAACCAAAACCCACAGAGGTGAAGACTTTCCAGAAATAGATTCCTGCTCTTAGGCTTTGGAAGATATGTATCAGTGTTCCCAGGAAGAAAGCACAGGACATCTCCAAGTTTGTTATTGCAAAAGCATTATAAATGATAATGACTACTGCCCAGTCTCTCTCTAGTCCAGTTATTCATACAATGAAGGTTGCCGTGTTCTTTAAATATAGTCGGACAGAATAAGAATTGCCAAACTAGCTATGGTTTATGTCAGTGCTTTGAATTTGCTTCTGTCACTGTTCACTAACAACGTAACAGTAGCTGAGACCAGATGCTCAAATAAACAAGTGGCAAAGAACAGCTCATATGTTATTTCAGACTTGATTAGTTTACATTTATCTTCTTGCTAAAATCCTTTGGGCTTCATCTGTTTATATCTAATTAAAGAAAAAGGAATTGACTGAGAGAATAAGGCATTGGGAGGTGGTTTGGTTTAAAATCATAATTACTGCCAATACTGGCTTCATATTACTAAGCTAAGATTAATTCACTTTTCCTGAGGCCGTTTACATTGCAGGCTTAATTCTGATGCTAAACTTCTCTCAAAACTTGTGTCTAGTTTGCAGAAATTACTTAGTATGTTAGCATGTAATTCAGCATGCTTCTTCATGTTTATGGTTATCTCACTATCAAATTTCATCTAGCTAAAGATGCCAGTTTCAAATCACAAATAACCTTCCTCTAGTGTTTGAAATACACCTATTTACAAGACTGTTTGGGTAATACTGAAAACATGGTGATAATCTTAATCTCCAGATAAAAGTTTCTGAATTGTAAAACACTTCATCACAGCTTAATTTACAAAAGAAACCATTACTTACCCTGAGACATAGGTAAGTTAATTTTCAGATTCTAAGCAATCATACTGCATATTTAATTAGAATAGTATAAAATTAGTCAATAACTTGAAATATAATGCTTTATGGAGTAACAAGATTCTGTCTAAAATTCCCCAGTACATGAAAAGGGTCTCGAAATTACATAGCCACTTTACCTGAAGATCTCTCAGTTTAACATGTTGCTTTTCAGATGAATTTGTTTCAATTTTCATTATGATTTTCTATATTTTGCTTAGGATTATGAAGCCAGGTCCAAACTTAGCTATTGGCATATAGTGGGGCCACTTCACTGATTTGATGCCAGGAATTAACCTAACCATAGGAGGTTCATCAACATTTAAATCAGATTTTGGTCTTCATATTCAGAAATTTACAAGTATTTAAAAGGTAACCTATTGTATTTCATTGTTATCACTCCTTTCAATGCTGTAATGATTGAAGGTTAGAGTATTTCCAATATATTTTTATGTATCATACTTTTAATTTGCATAACTTTTTTTCATTTTACAAGAGGAGCTATCACTCTTCTTGGGATCCATACGTTACTTAATACCTGCTTATTTCAACTTGTTTCTAGTTAGAATCTGTTTTGCCTTTGGTCACACATTATCTTTACCTTAAACCCAGAAATTATATGCATACTTTATCTTTTTGCTACAGCCCCAGTTTGCATGGTTTGATACTAAATGAAGTGAGGAATCTGTCAGTAAGCAGTCATTCCTAATATGTATTTTTCCTTATTATGAGAAAGATCAAATTTTGTATTGGTTTTATTTTTCACCTATGATCACCTTCTTTTCTTTCGGTATTTTGTTTTTCTCTGTTAGTATTTCTCCAGTCAAAATTCCTTCTGCATGAGTTATAAAGGTTTTCATGGCCATATTAACAAAGATGACTTCGGTCTATAGAAATAAGTATATGCTACTGGTTTAGTGGCAGTTAAGCATAACTAAAAAGATCCTATCTTTTCTTGTTACTTCTGAGATTCTTTAGACAATGCATAAAAATAAAGCAATTTCAAACTCCATTCTCAGCTTGTTTACTGAGGCAGTAGTATGAATTCTTGTAATAACAGTTTTGTAAGAGATGCGTTTGCTTTTTGAGTATGCCAAGTTCAAAAAGGAAGCTTCTGAAAAAGAAATTCTGTGTGCTAAATTACAGTTTCCACATACAGAAATTCCTTTATAAACATTGCTGAGTAATAATCAGTAATAGACGAAGACTTTGATGTCCTACTTCTGATTGTTTCCACATTCCTTCTGCTTTTCAAAGAGAGAGAATAAAAAAAAAAAAACCCACAGCTTTTTTTTTCTCCTACTTCTTTCTCTATAACCTCCCAGCAGTTCATCCTAATATATTCAGCAAAGTTTTCATGACAAACAATGTGTATCATTCCAGCCTTGAAGGCTTGGGAAACGTATTTTCTTTTTTTTTGTTCGTTAGTATGCTTTATTTTAAATAAAAACACTTTATTCATCATGGACTTTTTCACCTCTTTGCCATTTGAAGGTGTCTCAGTGAGGATCATCAGGGGGTGGCGGTGTAATTTCAAATCCTAACTATGCAGAAGTTTGGAAAAAAGAAAATACGTTTTCCTATACAATTTAATAAAATAAATCCTTTATTCCCTTCTATTGTTTTCTTATCATAAATGAAAAGGTTCGTGTCCAGCAAAGTTCATGTGGCTTACATCTCTACATCAGGGAAAGCCTGTTTGAAATGCAGTATCAGGTTTCTGGGGCCACTTGAGTTGCCTTAGGATAAAAAGATTCTGCAATTCAAACACTCTTTAAAAAGGTAGTGTTACACATATGCTAAGTAATGGATTATTTCAAATTTGACAGCAATATGACAAACCATTATTTGGGGTGCTCTGAGGTGTGCCAAAGTGAACTTTAGTTTTCCTTTAGTTTTCCTGATGTAACACACCTATTTGCAGAATTAACATTTCTGAAGTCATAGTTTTAAAGCATCTTGTCAGGTAGCATGAGAAAGGCCATGAGTCCGTAGAAAAGTACAGTTCTCTTTTATGAGTCCATTACCCATACACGTGTGTAAGTATCCTGCTTCCTTCTAGCTCAGTCACATCAGCTGCTTTTACATCATCTCCCAACATAGCAGTTATTTAACTATTTTTGTTGACGTGCTCTGCCATCCCCTAATTTATTATTTAAATTCCTAGCTCTAAATGTGGTAGCTTTGGTAGCATCAGCAGAGCCAAAGCTAAGCCAAACCAAAACAAACAAAAAGAACCCTACAAGATTTAATTAGTTTTCTCCCAGATGTTGCTGTTCTTCTCACGCACTGCGCAGCTCATTGAGTATAACTGGCACTGTCTTCTTGTCGAAGGCGAAGGTAAGATGCAGTTATGCAGAAATGGTATGCTCTGCTCCATAGGATTGTATGGGTCATTTCTTATCCTTACGTATTCTTTCAGCACCTGGGGAAAATGTGAAAGAATTGACTGCACAGGCTAGAGCCTAGGATGACAGAATGTTAAAAACAGAGATTGTTTTTAAAAGACAGAGGAGGAAAGAAGTGAAGATCTAGTTTTAGTCTGTGGGAGCCAGGAGCTACAAGCACCTCCCTTTAAGTAAAGAGGCTGAAGCGACTGTCATTTCATTCACTGGAAACACACCTAAACCATGTTGCTGGCTCGTATTGATTTCTTTAGTAAGTACCACTCAAAATTGTCTATAGGTGGTATGATGTCTTCTTTTCCACAGGCTACGGAACAACTGGAGAGATCTGCAAAGTTGTATAGCTTTCTCCAGAAGATCACAAAATATTTGAATGAGTTGTTTTTAGGTAAAAATTCCAGGATTTTAATGTGTGTGTGTTTGTGCATGTGCGTGCAAGAGTGCTTCAATAAGATATCCACAAGAAACTGGGCAGTTAACTCTTTAAAATTAAAGAGGCCAAAGGTCAAACAACCTTTTGAAATTCCTAGTTGACGTCTTCAAGAGTATTAAAGGAATCTAAAAAAAAAACCCTTTCAAACTTGGCTCACAATCCTTTGGCTTTTGAAATATTTTTAGCTAGTAGGTTTCTTCAAAAGGGTTGGGAATCTTTTGTTCGTCTGGTGATTCTGGTGGGTTGAAAAATGTATTGCATGGTTTTATCACACAGCTCATGTCCCAGTTAGATGCTGTTGCTGAAAGTAAAATAAAATGCATTTAAAATAAAATCAAAAATGTTTTAAATCCCATCTGACTGCTAGAAGGTATGACCATTGACCTGAAAAACAAGTAACCATGTTACAAATAAATAGTTAAAAAAAAATAATAAATGCCCAGATTATGACCTTATGGGTAAGAAGTTTATCTTCAAACCAATGTCACACTGAGTTTATATATTTGAATAAAAGCAAGCATTGGCAGCCTGGCAACTCATGAGCACAGGGGAGACAAGAAGGCTTCCAAACTCCTCCAGAGCTAGAATGCCTATGTGTACTGAGAAGCTTGGTGAGGAGAATATATCCTCCTGAATATATCTTCATAATCTCACTTTGATGGTATCAAGTATGACTGGTTTGGAGTGCTTAAAATAAATCTCTGCCAACATTCTGTTTACAAATATCTCAAATCTAAGGAAGGTTTAAAGATGTGTGGGCATAAGTTTGTTCTGTAGCCTGAAATCAGAGCCAGAATCCAAATGATATTTATACCACCCTTAAAGAGGACCTGTAAGAAAGATGCCTCCCACGTACCTTCCATCTGCAGAACCATAATGCAGATACTGAAAGCTGTCTCCTGTGAGACCTGTTGACATTACTTGCAGTGACAGCACATTAAAAATTCAGTAATAACTTTGGCTATTACTGTTTGGCCTGACATGAGGGCAAAGTATGATGCTGTTTTCAGCATCGATACTCATGAATTAGTTGAGGGAAAAGAGCGTTAACTCTATAAACCATGATGACACCAGCTAAAACTCCACAAGCAAGAGTCCAACAGACTACTAAGACCTGAGAATTCAGGGACTGAAGAGAACCCATGCGGCAGATGGAGAAAGGTTGCTACTTGCTTCCCACTATTTTGCCTAGGAAGAAAGGAATTGCTACTGGACAGCAACTGGGAATGATCATTGCTTATATTTTTTTAATAATAGCCGGCAAAAAAACACCCCTTCTTTATCTAATTGCCTGGACTGATAAAACATGATTCTAACTCTATCAGACTGCAAGCCACTGTGCTTGTTAAATCTCCATGTTTGGCAATGTCATGAGTAAGAAGCTCTAAAAAAACCATAGGTCCTTTTAAATTAAAATAAATTCTGGAATGTTTCTGTAAAGAGTGACCAGGGATGTACTGATCAATACTTAATTTTGATCCACAATTCATATGGAAAAGCTTTTCAATCATTGTATATTGTCTGTTAAGACCACATGTTAACATATTTCAGTTGTGCTATTTCTCATCTGATTCTCTGTTTAAATAAAATGTCAGCATATGCTCTTGTCTTTAGTGCTAGTTATGGCTAACATAATCTTTTTCCCTTGCTCTGAAAACAGGTTTTTCTTATGAGCAATTTTGTTTGTTTGCTTGAAGGAAGTCCTAGACTTCCCAGACATGCGTAAAGCTGACATTTTCACTATAAGGTAGGAAGTCAGTTTGATGATTTTTAGTGATTAATTTTCAACCCAGCAAATTCAATTTCCTGCTTTCAGAAACTTTACATTTATTGAATGTTAATAGCTGAAATGTTGTAAACAAAGTAGGATTGGTTCAGGATTTTGTTTTCAACTAGCTGTGGCAGAAATTTTGCTTTTTTGAATTTATAGGCTTGAACAAAGTCACTAACCTCTTGCCCAAATCCTGCCTAAATTCCTGCCACTAAATTCCTGCCTAAATCTACCAATTTTATAGTAAGACTACAACCAATGTAAAGTTTATACTTATTTTTGTTTTATAATAGTGCTTAACAGCACTGATAATTGAATAAAACCTCATTGCATTCATGTCTAGACAAACAGAAAAAAAGTAGGTTTTTCTATCTCCTAGGAAGATTATGCTTCTACATGTGTGCCCTTACATTGAACACTGGCTGAATTTATGGTCCTCCCTAGTTTAGAAAAAGAACTGTTCAACCTGGAAAAGGATGGTTAAGATGGTAGATGTCTATAAAATGGTGAATAGTATAACAAGTACACATCAACAATTTACTGCCTCTTTGAATAAAAGAACTAGGGAGCAATGAAAGTAAAATTGACAGGCTGAAAGTGGGAAAATTAGGTTATGTGATGTGTGTAGCTAGTCCTTGACTTATACCAGAATTTGTATATGATAATAATTTCAAAATCATCTGGACATATTTCTGAAAAAAAAAGTCATCTAGGGTTATTAAACAGAATGGCGATTAACTAACTGTGAGGGCTATGACACCCCACCCATCTTGTGGAATTCCCAACTCACCAAATACTGTGAGGTGCACTGAAGAAAATACTGCTGCAGCTTATCTACTCTTCTCTGGGCATCTATTATCATCCATTCTCCTGCTGGAAACAGGAGCGTTGTCTAGATGGAACTTTTTGTTCTGACCTGGAATAGGTCTGTCCTTTTATCTCATTTTCCACTTGTATTATGCTATATCATCACATACTTACAGTGAAAAACAACCCAATATTTGTTAGCATCATGCACGGATGATCTATCTCTAGAAATATATGAGTACATGTGACATAGCCTATTGTTGATGTAGATATATGGACATACTGAGAAAGCTTTAGTTTCCAGCTGTCCAGCAGATCATGAGATAAAGAACTATCTGCTCTCCTGCACAGTTCCCACATCCATACTGCAACTGTATCCAGAGTGTCTAACATCTCACTTCAACTACAGTACTGAAGGGTTTCTTTTCCTTCTTGATATTAGATTAATTTCACCAAAATTAAGTCATATTAATTGTGAAAATCAGACTAGTCATTAAGAGGAGCAATATGTCTCTGATAGTACTGCAGTTATCCTAGGTTTTTCTCGCAGATCTAGAGAAATAACTTAGGAGGAAGGCATGCCTACAGTGACAGTTGTCCTCTCAGTGTATATAGTTTATTGTAGCTGACTGGGAAATATTTATGTGTGGGTTAGTGATAAACAGCTTTGTTTGTCTGCATGTGTATATGCTGAAGAATTCTGAAGTTTATGAAATGCTGCTAGCATAAGGATAATTACAATACTTTATTTTCTTTTACAGGTATTGGTTTAAGTGTTATTAATTCACAATACATTGCACAGCAGAAATAGAAGATAAGTCTCATTCAATTAGACAAAGAGCGAGCTTACTCTAAAGCAAATATTTTCAAGTTTCTTTCCACAACGAGTACATGTAACTTTCTGTGCAGAGGACTTCAGCACTCAGCTGCTTTGCATAGTCAATACCATATATACCTGTAAATGCATTATATCACAGGAAATCTTTAGAATAATGAACTACTCTAGGCATTTGATTTATGAAATTGGAATAGTTTGCTATGGTACTAAGAGACTGTATTTATTGAAATCAAGCCATGTGTTTTGAATAACCTTATTACGGTAACTAGGCTGTTTGTCATGGCACCTATCTAGCCATGGATATTTGTAATTGTCGTAAGTCTTTTCCCACAGCTGGACTGAAGTAATTTAAATCAGAGAGCTTTGTCCCTTCTGCAATCTAAAATGCTTTATTATGGAGGAAGAGAAAGATCAGGGAGTAGTGATTCTAATATCCTGTCAAAATTCCATATTTCCACATGCAATTAACATACATTTGCTCAAAAATAAAAATTAAATTGGCACAGGACTTAGTGGCAACTCTTTTAAATTCATGCACAGCAACATTGGTGAGTTTCTTGTGGCTTGTTAGTTTGCAGAAATGTGAGGATTTTCCAGATATGACTGCATTTGTTCCATCTATTTGCAGTAATATTGCCTCATAGCATAATGAAGATAATTAATCACATGGGAAAAGTAAAGCCGAAAGGAAAAGTGCCTGTGTATTTGCCTGCATGTTATCCTCTGAGGACGAGTTCGGTTACATGTATGTCAATATATCCATCCACATACAGCAGAATAGTCATAAATACTCAGCCAAGAATAATAATGTTCCAAGCAGGAAGGAAATGTGAAATTCCAGGAGAAAGACTTTTTTTCCCCTAGACCTGTAGCCATTTTTGGCACTGAGTAAATTTATTTATGGCCCTCTGGGCTATGCTGCTCCTGCATTAGGATCTTTTGAAAGCCTTGCCGTTTGTGTTATGCTATCTTAGCATTTGATGTGGCTAATATGATATAAAAAAACCTGTAACTATTTTCTGCTCTGGAAGATTCTGTCCAGCCAAAATATGAAGCAAAGGTATCCAGACAGACAAGAGATGAATATGAACTCTCCTTTTGTGCCTTCAACACTGTCTTATTTCAAAAGCTATTTTAACTTTTCCCATATTTGAAGACAGTCTTTCTGAAATTCTTGTTACAGTCCAAATAAAGAGAAAACCCTTATTAGAGTATGTAATTTTTGGCAGCATCTTCTACTTTTATGTTACAGAAACCAGCTCAGGGTTGAGTTTTTTGGTTTGGGTGTTGTGTTTTGGGTTTTTTTAACTACTTTGGAGTTTTGAGAAGGAGATAAGTGATTTAAGAGCAAAAGATAGAGACTTGAACTCTAAAAAACCCATGAAAAATCCCAGTCTAGATGTCATTTTATCTCTTATTCCTGCTCTACAAGAGTGTTTGAGTCAAAGAAAGGACTACATAGCAGTACAAGAAAAAGTATGAACTATACTGCTGATTGTCTAAACAACCGTTGCGAAGTATTGTTTGACTCTGGCTGGGAAATAAGTACCAACTTCTCTCTGAATTTTGAAGCTAAATCTACCAGTCCAACGTACGCTTCTTCTACCATTCTCATGATATTCTGGCCATAACTCTTTCAGAATTAGTCTGGTGGTATAGAAATCTTATTCTGGCATAAACCTGGGCAGAACTATCTCTGGCACCATCAGATAATCTTTCTCCTGATCACGCTGGAGGAAAAATGGCATATACGCAATATGAGCTCTGAACTGATTAACTGTAAGTTAAGTGCATGTGTCAGCTAGTGACTTCTCTTAACTTGAAAAGTTGTGCAGCTGGCAGTACAAGCACTATACATGAGCTAAATTTTATTAATGCTAATGACATTCTTGAATGGGTATGGTTATGAATTATAAAATCCAGAATGGTTGTGCTTTAACCAAAACTAGTAATACCATGGATATTAGCCAGATACAGAATAACTTGCAGCTGGAGATGGAAATTCATATGTATGTGTATAAATGTATGTATCCATGTATACATTTATAGAAAAACAAAAATCAATATTTAGCATGGAAAAAGGAAATGGAACCACATAATGAATTACCAAATGTAATAAAATGTACTGTAATACATATTGTACAGGAGAGAATTACAGCTAACAGTGTGGTTTAAATTAAAGCTGACGGGTACCTAGACTTCACTATACTGATGTCTTAACGACTGTGTACTTAGCATTTTCCTGTTTGCTGTATTATCTGAATAAATGAAACCAACATTATGATTTCAGTATTAAGTATAGTCACCAGCTTCAGGGTCTAGGCTGCCTGTACTAAAAAGCAGACTTTTGCAGAGTATCTGATGAAAGGTACATGACTATTCAGTAAGGGGAGAGAACAGCACATGATTGTTATGATGATCCCTCCCACACATACATTATTCTCTAGTGTAAAGACTGTGGAAGCATCCTCCAGAGACCATCCGGTCCAGCCTCCTACTCAAATTAGGGTCAGATAAAGTATGTTGCTCATGGATTTATCCAGTTGAGTTCTGAATATATCCAAAGATGGAGATTTGACTCCTTCCAAAGGTTGACTACCTTTTGGAAGAGAGGAAGGAAATCTTAACATCTACTCAGAATTTCCCTTCTTGCAACTTCTGTCTGTTGCTTCTCATGTTGTCACTGTTTACCTCTGAGAAAAGTTTGGCTTTGCCTTCTCCACACTCTTCCATTGTATAGTTGTAGACAGCAGTAAGATCTCCTCTGAACCTTCTCATCTTAAGGTTCAACAAAGACAATTCCCTTGGTCTTCCCTTGTATATCATGACCTTCAGGCCCCTGACCAGCCTTACAGTCCTGTTGTAGTACTGTATACTATCTGCTTTTCAAGACTTTGTGTACTTTGTAGGCTTTGGGAATATTTTCTAGCCCCCAAGGCTGGATAAGTGCCCTGGCACCATCATTATAAAACATGAACACAAGACGTGGGCCATAACCTCACCTCTCCCTCTCTCTTTCTGTAGTATAGAACATGGATATACAAGTCAGAAGGAAGTTACTGTGTGTTTCGGCAGGGTGGTATTTCAGGTGTCATGATAGAGAACAGCTGCACCACAAAATAGAAGTACTTGGCTCAATCAAAATTTTAACATAGGCTGTTTATTTTGTCAAGGCAACCTCTGAAGTTTAACTTTCCTTCTATTAACTATACTATTTGCATAATACTTATGCCCAAAGTACACATTTAATTTAAGAATGTGAAATGTTTTATTGGCATCAACATTGTGGATATCAATAATGTTTCTTCATGACTGGCACTAAGAACTTGAAGGACTATTGATTAAGAATTTCAAGATTTACCGAAAGTATTCTGCACTTCAATTTACCCATGATTAGCTCGTAATTCAGTACGTGATGAAACCACATTGAAGATTTTTGTACATCGCTGACTTCAGATACTTTGCTGTGGGTAGCACTCAGATATTTTGCAGAACAGATACTAAACTGTCAGGTGTAGTTTACATTTTGTCATTTTGCTCCATATTATGTTTATTTGTCTTAAAAAATAAGCAAGCTGCATGGAATCCTTTTGAAAGCATATTCTTCTGCCCTAGAAAAAATGATGAGAGGCATCAACTGTCAGGGAGAGGTTTTAAAGTGCTTTCTGGTGCTTTTCAAAAATATGTCATTTTTCAGTGAGGGTTGTTTCTTTTTTAACAAAGAAAAGCTAGTCCATTTACCTCGGTAGGAGTTAACATAGAGCCAATATGCACTGCTCCTTAGGATGAGGAGAGAAATAAATTGTTTTCTATGATTACTATTCCGAGTACCATAGTTATAAAAATGTTATATATATGTGTGTGTGCGTGTGTGTGGTTTTTTTGTTTGTTTGTTTTTTTTTTTTTTTAACCAGAATAGAAATACTAATCTATGCCTGTTGAAGCCTCCTAAGTATTTCTGGCAAAGAATACATGGTCATGGTTAGGGGCCCATAAGGATTATGTATCTTCCTGCATTTGCAAAAATGATGTCTTCAGAAAAGTCTCTTGGTCTTCATGTGTGAGCAGGTGACAGCAACTACTTCTTAGATTTAACAATTCTATCATCAGGTATCTTACTTCAGCTCCAACCCAGATCCTATGGTAGTGTGGCTAGCTCTGACAGCCTGGGGCAATAAAGACCAGTCCCACAATCGATAAGCTTTAGGACCTTTCTAACCATCTCTAAGACACTCAGTTTTAAAGAAGCAAGGGCCATAGTTTGTTCTGCTATTTCCAAAAAGCTTTGTACCACTTGCTTCGTCTTTGATGAGACAAAGCCACAGGACAATTCAGCAGTCTGAAATATGTACTGGTGACAAGTAAAATCAGAATAACAAACTAATTCTTGGTAAGATTCAGCAAAAAGTGTGAGGAACCCACTCAAACCAGATAAAGGAATTCCAAAACCTCTGCAGGATGATGTCTATAGCACTGCTCTTTTTTTAATAGAATTTAGTACTACTTGGGAGTTTATTGGGACTTTGGGAAATACTGTAAATGGTAGAGTGGAGCTCTATACATAGGGTATAATTCAGTGTAGGCATTTAAGTTACCAATTGGGATCACATCCAGGAGTATTTCCTGGGGCAGCAGAGAAGAGACTAGGGTTACCAATCTAAGAGTTTGTGATCTGGGCAGAACCAGGTGGTTTACTTTCTGCTTCTGCTTGTGTTGAACATAAACAGTCAAGAATCACCACCTTCCCCTTTACCTGTGTCCTCTCCCTAAAATAAACTATATTGTTGCCACCTTCTGGCCAAAGCATAAGATATTCTTGAGAGATGTGAAGAGATTAGTTCTATCTGGACATGGGATTGTTAATGTTGTGACATAAGCCCTTCAGAGACAGGGGCTAAATCAAGGATATTGGAAGCATGCCACAGGATATTCCTCAAAATTTTAAAAAGTAAAAGATAGGTCCTAACTGCAAGGAAGCCTTTGGAACACATGAAGAACCTATACACATCTCAGGCTGCTTTATAGGCAGAGCTTATATTGGTGAGCGTGTATATGCATTCATGAACAGAAATTTTTACAGTTATAAAACACATTGCATGAGGAGGTCTGCTGTGGAAAAATTCTCTTTGTGTGTCTGTTTTGCCAAAGAATATGTATATTTATGTGCCTATGTTTGTGCATGAGCTACTCCCATTCTCCTTCTCCCACGTGCATAAAACTTAAGTTTTACAATTTTGGCATATTTCCCAGAGAAGCAGGACCCATTACCCACTGAGCATCCAGGAAATCATGAAAAGTTGGCACCAGCTGAATCATAGCATTCCTTTTCCTCATGTAACTGCCAATAAAACCATTGGCAAGTTAACAAACATCTGAAGGTGTGCTCAAGGTTCATAAAAATACCGATGACATTCAGATGAACTAAATTAATAGAATTTGTTGGAAAAAAATTCCAGACATATTTATATCATACAGCCATAAAAAGGAAATAATGGGTAGGAGGCCTCCTAATGTAATATGGAATGAAGCAGAAATTCCTTTGTGCAGCTAACAATATAATCACATAGGTGAATCTGATTGTCCGTGTCTTTAAAGAGTTATCTCAATATCACTCCCTGTCATAAAAACTATTTTGGCACCACTCTGTCAAATAGGAAACTGACCTGGGTCCAAATTTACCACCATGTGCAGTTTAGTTTACCACTTTGTAGCAATGGCTCATACTTTGTTTTCTTCCACTGTAACTTTTTCCCTGGCATATGTGCTTTAAATTTCCTTATTTCCCGCTATGTGATAAATAAGATCCCTGAAGATGAGCAGCTCATACATGGGCAACCACGCGAAGAACACCCACCAATTGGTAATGAAAAAATGCTGTGCCATGTGCCATACATACAAAGCTAATTCTTCAAATTTCTACATATTCAAATGCCTGCTTTAGGATTCTTGCAATAACATAAAAGTAGAATTGTTCAGGGAATGACTCTTATATAGTAAGATGTGTAAAACAGTGAAACCATCCAGAAAAATCTCCTTATCCTCAGAGTAGGATACACAAAGGTATATTTGAAATTCTAAATTATGTTACTTGTCATACCTCTGCTTTTTTCCTAACACATAGAAGATATGATATAATACAGGTTTATACTTCCTCCAGGAGACATCAGCCATATATTTTTAAATTATGTATGGCTATTCATTCCCATCTGGCTTATTTTCTCTTCCAGTCAACTTAGACTCTTGCTGTCAAGTTCCAGAGGTGTGACTGTGCGTTTCTGCAGAAGGCTGATTCTTATGTCCTATCTAAATAACATGTAGTAACTTTAGCCCAAGGTCTTCCCATGACAAAATACATAACATATCTAATACCTCAACATTAAATACCTAGTCTTAAATTGGACACCTAGCTGCCCCAGGTTCTGTTCAATGGGGAGGGAAAGGCACATTCAGAGCATGATTCAGATCCCATACCCAGTAAACCGACATCTGAAACTGCTCATTTCTCTCCATTAACAATGCAGACAGCCTACAGCAATTGTGCTCTTAATTTAGTCATGTACATTAAAGCAGCTAAGTAGAATGAATCTGGGCCATACTGCCCATGTGCATGTAGCCCTGGAGTTACTGTCATTTGTACATGGTTCCCTACATACTTCATTAATGTTGTTCTATTCACCAGGGGACATTTGCAATTTCACGCTTTAAATTAGGAATCCATGTTTAAAAAAGAGACTGTCACTCACTTATGAACATGGGACTTGTAAGCACACAAATTCATAGCAAATAACTTTAATATAAATAAAGAACAAGCACATCACTGTATGACTACACTTGTGGGTACAATGAAAGAAAATGAATGTAACTACATTAGGTTGTGCTCAAAGGACATTCACACTTGCATGGAATGTTTTTATCTTATTAGAGTGTAACATACCACTATGCTAGCTAACATGAGCTGATAAGTAAAAGCAAAAACCAAATCCCAGTATTTATATGTTATGTACTTGACAGCTGCATAGTCTATGGACTAAAACTTTTTACTGTTGGCTAAAAACATGTATATAAGCCAGAGAGATCATGCCAGGTCAAGGTATCACAAAATACAAGTTACATGCCTCTCTGTTTATTACAGTACGTCATAACAGGAGTTGGTTATTAGTAATGCTTTTTTTGAGTTTGTATTGATTAATCCATATGTCCGTGAGACGTATAAACCTATCACCGATGTGTTTATAAGGCTATATATATACATGCAAAGAGAATACCTGCTGCTGCTTGTCCGGTGTCCCTCCTAATGTGTCAATGGATTAAATCAGTCAGTTCTGCATATAGCAACAACCTTACTGCACTTAAC
>NW_009259433.1:131534-132094 GCF_000687185.1 Egretta garzetta | reverse complement strand
AAGATAAAAATCTCACAAGAGCAAGCCAAACAGCATTTCTGATTGTCATGGAAGTGTGTGACTATCACAGAAAATACCTTGATACTCTGTCATGGATTCCTCCTGTGTGTTAACAATACTTAGCTAAATATTCCACAGGGGCTGACCTGGTTGTGTATGAGGTTTCATTTAACTCTTTATTCAGTCACACATTGTTCAGAAGAGTTGCTTCTGGGTACTGCTTAGGATTTCAGTGTAAAGAATGGAAGTATCCATACATTTAGGGTGTGACCTGTGCCATATCAGTAAGCTACTATTAAAACATATCTTTTTAAATTCAGGTGATGCAGACACATGTATGATAACATATCTCATAGTCATCATCATCTCTCAAAATTAATAGGGGTTTAACTATACGGATGAATATTTGAAATTCTCTTTTGGGAGCTAGGTAATGACAATTTCTTCTCGGTCAGTCTGGCCTGACTTAGTAGCCCCTTAAGTTTATGTTAAACTAGCTAATGAGGGTGTTTTCAATCCTGATCATGAAGAGAGAAAGTGAGAATCCAAGTCCTAAAAAC
>NW_009259433.1:127087-131512 GCF_000687185.1 Egretta garzetta | reverse complement strand
AGACCTGCTCCCTCCCATCTCTCTCTCCACGCCAAGCACAAACACATCACAACTCCCTTTCATTCCAAGTCCCTGCAATCCAGATTCCAGCTACCTTGAGTATAACAACATTCTTGGCTGATTTTTTCCCCTTCTCTTCCAACACCTGCACCTCAAGTCCTTACACCCCAATATCCTTACAGGCCAGCCATAGCTGCTGATAGACACTGTACCCTCATTGCCTCCTGTTCATTTTCTCAGCCAGGTTCCTGTATCCATAGCCAGTGATCCCTAAACCTTCTACAGTCCATGTGCCTTTACCTTGCTGTTCCAACACCTTCATATACATTAACTGAGGGCACTGAGGTCTGTTCAGCAAACCTGAGCTTCTTCAAGTGCAGCCACAGCAACTTACTCTGTGTAAATTAACCTGGCTTATTACTGTATATAGAGAAGAGGTAGCCAGGGGGAGAACCTTACATAGCTGACAGCCACAGTATGTGGACTATGAACTTCAGGCAAACTTTGGCCCCATTCACCTCCTGTCCCTCCCACTCCTTTTCTTTGGCTCATAATAAATGTTCTATTTTTCATGTGGTTGCCCAGGAGAGGAATGGAGAGAAAAAGGCTGGTTGGAGATCTCCTTATACTGCTTTCCTCGCTTTTTTTCCCACTCAGAGACAGATTTCTGATCCTCTCCAAGTCTTCTATTTCCTTACTCTATTTTTAGACTTGATATGAACACACCTTTGGACTACTATAGTATCTCTGCAGTCTTAGGAAGGACGTTTCACAGACGTTTCTGTTTTCCTTCCCCATGCTTTAGGCTGTTAGCAGATGATACCTTTAGACAGATTATATCCTTCAGAAAGACTTGTTTTACTCTATGTTTTTAGAACAATAGGGCTTTGGTCCCATACCAGGAGTTAAGTGAAATACAAATAATAATTGATGATACTGTCATGTTATTTTTGAATCAGAGATGAACAAGAAAAGGATTGGTTGCTGCTTTCTCACTTTACTCTTCGGGCTTATATGAACACAAAAAAAAAAAAAATGCTGTGCTTTAACCAGGATAATCAGGGTAAAATATCCTTCAGAAGCTTTCAGCAAATCTGCTTTCCTTCTTTTCTGTGGATGCCTTGGTCCTTCACATCCTTTTGTTCACTACTAGAAAACTCTGAAGGTCAGCTTCTTGCTTTATGGAAGATGAGAAAGGGAAGTGTCCCTTTTGTACTTATAAAAACACTTGTAGATGTGAGTAAATAGTAGTAGCATTTGTGGCTACTGTAGGTTGGAAATTCCTAGGGAGACATATCAAGAGGACAAAGTCAGTTACAGTGCTATCAGCAGCAGGTCCAAAAAGCAGCAGGAGGTTTCCTCTGCACCAGAGCTCACACTTAGAACTAGCTATCTAATGAAGCAGCTGAGAACACAATAGTTATTTTTTGTCCTCCCAGGAATTTTCTACTTTCCAATTCTATTCAGGCATCAAGCTAAGATCAGGGAGAGTTTCCAGTGGCTGAATTGATGTAGGACATCAATTGAAAACAAAATCATATTCCAACAAAGTACAAATTCTGATTTTGCTCACACTTATTGAATTTAATATATATAGACAGATTTTTTTGTTTGTTGTTTCATTAAGTGGAATATTAAAGGGATTGTAGGATCTTGCCTTTATTCCTTAGGATTTGTTATCTTGAATGTTGCACTCAACATTCTCCAACAGACAATGTCCTGGTTTCAGCTGGGACAACAAAGGATTATTCCTGGGAACTAGTACTCATCTTACTGCTGACTTCTGATAAATGCTACAGCATCATATTACTGTTATTAATGAAGTGCTTATGTACCTACATACTACAACTTGAGTGTGCATGTGTGTGCATGCATAGGAAGAAAAAAAACCATATCTGAAGTGCGTATGTTTGATCTTGTAGGAGCTGTAAAGCTGTATCTTTTCCAGTTTGCTGCATGGAAATGTATAATTCCTATGGCATTATCCACCTCCTGTACTATGTGCATTGAATCAGAAGAGAATCCTGCTCTTTATTCACAGCAAAATGCATCAGAGCAACCTAGTATGTTTCATTCCCATTAATAACTTGGTGTGCAATAGAGTTTTGTAGCTTCTCTTTCACCAAGATGCACCAATACCTTGTATGAGACCTTCTCAGTGCATTTGGACCAAGTCTGCACTATCATACAGATAAATGTCACACGTACAGTTTGATTGACTGTTGAAAGGACATGTATGAATATATCATATCAGCCTTCCCAGGTGAAGACAGCAAAGAAAGGAGAGGTGAATCCTCATAAATACTCACCTATAACACTTCAGTGACAATGAGGAAGAAAAAAGGCATTATGATGCTTTGATTCTGCATTCCTGTTTAGCTGAAGCAGGTTTGTGATCAGCAAGGATAAGAAGTCTGGAAAGGGGAATATAGCATCTGACTGCCTTTAGAGACTGTCTCCTTACAAAGGCAGAAGTTTTGTGATCAGGTAAATCCAAATTCCAAAGTTTCATATAACCGGGGGAAAATATCTAATTTGCCTGTAGGAAAGTTGGTGCATAGAAATCTTGTTAACTTAATAATCTTTTTACCTTATTCTTTGCTGCCAGCATTAAAAGGAAAGCAGTACCTTCCTTAACAAATACTGTTTGAGTTGATTACCTTTCCTGTATATATGAACTCCTGAAAGGAAAAAAAGACTAGCTCTGGTACCTGCAGTCCAGATCTCTGTATATTAATGCTACTGTACCACATGTATTAACCAAGTCCCATCTACACGAGAATTCCATCCCAGACCAGATGTGGTCTCTAAATGTAAATGTGATAGTATGGTGGCTCAAAGGAAAGGTCTAGATGGGTCAGGTGTCCCATAATTCTAAGAATCATAATGGCTATGACAGTATTTGAAGCTGTGCTAAATTGCATCAGTTGAGACAGACTCTATTTAGATAAACAAAGTTTGCAGACAATAGAGTTACAGAACAGGAAACTCCTAGACAAATACACGCAATTTGAAATTAGGTTTATGATATTTTATCTCTCTTTAACACAGTCTTCTTGTCTATCTTCCTCCCTCATTAATTTCTTTTCTTATCTTTTTAAGGCGTCTTTATTATTAGCTTCCTCTTTTTTATTATTAGCTTTCCTCTTTTACTAGCACAGTATGATCTCCACCAGGTTCAAGATCTGGCTGAGCCAGCCACTTTAAATATGCAGAGCAAAGAGTGATGGCTTCCCTAGCAATAGGAAATGCTTTAAATCTCAGAATCCAAACATTCATTCACACACAAACGTTTTCCTTCAGTTTAGTGGCTGGCTCATACTGTCACCTCCTGCAGGGAATCAAGCATTTGTTTCTGCAATGAATTGCTTAGACAAAATGAAAAAGGATGAGTAAAATTCTCCATGTAGCATGTAAGTATCCAGGCAGGTTCAACGCTGCTGTGGTTTAAGCCAGACCAGCAACTAAGCACCACACAGCCACTTGCTCACTCCCCCACAATGGGATGGGGAGAGAATTGGAAGAGTAGAAGTGAGAAAACTTGTGTGTTGAGATAAAGACAGTTTAATAGGTAAAGCAAAAGCCATGCACGCAAGCAAAGCAAAGCGAGGAATTCATTCGCTACTTCCCATGGGCAGGCAGGTGTTCAGCCATCCCCAGGAAAGCAGGGCTCCGTCACGTGTAACGGGTACTTGGGAAGACAAACACCATCAGTCCAAAATTCCCCCTTTCCTTCTTCTTCCCCCAGCTTTATATGCTGAGCATGACATACATACTAAGCACAACGTCATGTGGTATGTATGACCCTTTGGTCAGTCTGGGTCATCTGTCCTGGCTGTGCCCCCTCCCAGCCTCCTGTGCCCCTGGCAGAGCAGGGGAAGCTGAAAAGTCCTTGACTGGTGTAAGCACTGCTCAGCAACAACTAAAACATCACTGTGTTATCAACATTCTTCTCATCCTAAATCCAAAACACAGCACTGTATCAGCTACTAGGAAGAAAATTAACTCTATCCCAATCGAAACCAGGGTAGCTGGCAAGAAAAACAAAAAGCAAACGAGTTCACTCAGATGCAAAGAACAGTATCTGAATATCAGGCAGTATTTACATTGCTATTATCTATACATTTCTATTATTTCTTATAACATATGAAGAGATGGATACACCTGTACATTTCACAGTGCAGTGTATTTCAGAGTAGCAGTTTCATAGTTTGCATAATATTTTGAGATATGTTCCTGATCATAGACCTGTATCATAGAACTGTAGAAAAAAGGACTAGAAAGGACCTCCAGATAAGAAGACCAGTTGTTCTCTGGGTACCCAGCCCCCTGAGCTGGCAGACAGGGAAGGGGAGCAGAAAGAAGCCCCCCCCATAATCCAAGGGTTAATGGTTAGCGACCTGCTAGACCTCCCAAACCACTCAG
>NW_009259433.1:1688-126804 GCF_000687185.1 Egretta garzetta | reverse complement strand
CGCACGTACGCTTCACACGCTTTGCTTTTGGCGGGCTCTGGTCGCGCGCTTTGTTGTTGTTGGGCAGGGGCAGGGTTTTGTCCGCACGCTTTAGGTGGCGATAAACTGCCTGCTTTTGGCGAGCAGGCGGCCCCGCCCGGGAGCCTGATAAGCAAAAGAACCGTCCCCTGCTTCAGCGAGCCAGGAAGCGACCTTGCCTGCCGCGGTGCTGACCTTCTCAGGTAAGCACACAAAGCAGCAAGCTTTGAGATAATTAGCGGGCTATTCAGGCTCTCGCGGGGGTCAGATGGGATCCCCCCAGGGGCACTGAGGAAGGCGGTGGAAGTGCTCACCAAGTCACTTTCAATCCTCTGTCAGCAGCCCTGGCTAACTGGGGATGTCCCAGTTGACCGGAGGTTGGCAAATATGACACCCATCTACAAGAAAGGACAGAAGGAGGATTCGGGGAAATAGAGACCTGTCAGCCTGATCTCAGTGCCAGGGAAGGTCATGGAGCAGATCATCTTGAGTGCCGTCACGTGGCACGTGCAAGAAAACCAGGTGATCAGGCCCAGTCAGCATGAGTTTATGAAGAGCAGGTCCTGCCTGACTAACCTGATCTCCTTCTATGACAAGGTGACCCACTTAGTGAGTGAGGGAAAGGCTGTGGATGTTGTCTACCTGGACTTTAGTAAAGCCTTTGACACTGTTTCCCACAGCATTCTGCTTGAGAAACTGCCTGCTCGTGGCTTGGACAGGTATATGCTTCACTGGGTAAAAAACTGTCTGTATGGTCAAGCTCAAAGGGTTGTGGTGAATGGAGTTAAATCCAGTTGGTGGCTGGTCACAAGTAGTGTTTCCCAGGGCTCAGTGTTTGGGCCGGTTCTGTTTAATATCTTTATCAACGATCAGGACAAGGGGATCAAGTGCACCCTCAGTACGTTTGCAGAGGACGCCAAGTTGGACAAGAGTGTTGATCTGCTTAAGGGTACGAAGGCTCTACAGAGGATCTGGACAGGCTGGATCGATGGGCCAGGGCCAACTGTATGAGATTCAGCAAGGCCAAGTGCTGTGTTCTGCACTTGGGTCGCAACAACCCCATGCAATGCTACAGGCTTGGAGATGAGTGGCTGGAGAGCTGCCTGGCAGAGATGGATCTGGGGTCGTTGGTTGATAGCCAGCTGAACATGAGCTGGCAGTGTGTCCAGATGGCCAAGAAGGCCAATAGCATCCTGGCTTGTGTCAGAAATAGTGTGGCCAGTAGAACTAGGGCAGTGATTGTCCCCTTTTACTTGGCCCTGGTGAGGCTGCACCTCGAATACTGTGTTCAGTTTTGGGCCCCTCCCTACAAGAAAGACATTGAGGTGCTGGAGTGTGCCCAAAGAAGGCCAATGAAGCTGGTGAAGGGCTTAGAGAAGGAGAGCTAGAGAAGGGTCTTATGAGGAGGGGCTGAGGGAACTGGGGTTGTTTAGCCTGGAGGAAAGGAGGCTGAGGAGAGATCTTATTGCTCTCTACAGCTACCTGAAAGGACTCTTCTGCCAAGTAACAAGCGATAGGACAAGAGGAAATGGTCTCAAATTTTGCCAGGGGAGGTTTAAATTGGATATTAGGAAAAAAATTTTCACCAAAAGGGTTGTCAAGCTGGAACAGGCTGCCCAGGGAAGGGGTTGAGTCCCCATCCCTGGCAGTATTTAAAAGACATGCAGATGCGGCGCTTAGGGACATGGTTTAGTGGTGAACTTGGCAGTGCGTGGACATGGTTAATGGTTGGCCTTGATTATCTTAAAGGTCTTTTCCAACCTAACCCATTCTGTGATTCTAAGAACTATTCTTGCCTTCTACTCCAAATCAGGCTCAGCTATCAGCTGTGTCAGAAGACAACTTCTGACAGTGTCTAGATCAAGGAACTTCGGCTACCTATTTGAACAGGTAAATATCTAAAGCTTCTAAAATATGCTTATAATTAAACACATAGTTTTTCATTAGAGAAAATAATTAAATGAATAAATATTACCAAAAGTAAGAAAATCTTTTTTCTCTGCCACTAATAAGTATTAGACTTCTTGCAATGACTTTCAGGAAGCTGTTAGGGTCACTAATCTAATGAGTACATATATCTGTGTCTTTACTTTTTCAAGTGACATATCAGAAGTCATTTGCCCAAAAGGCAAGAAGATTATTATCATCTCTGCCATAAATGTGACACTTGAGCTATTCTGACATAAGTGGAATCCTTGCAAGATCAAGAATCAGAAGCTAGGGTCACAGGAAAAGTTCTCCAGTTATTTTACGTTAAACTTTCAGAATATTGTACACCAGACTTTGGTAGCTTTGAAGATCATTAAAACTCTTTCTAGTAAAACAGAAATCTGGAAATGCTTTTAGATTTCTAAAAGTACAGAAACATAGATGGGCCAGATGACCCTAGGCTTAGGTTACCTGGCAAAAAGACAGCTAGTTACACACTAGTATACTTTGATTTTTCTTTAGCTATGTTGACTCTGGACATCTATGAAACATGGTATTTAAATTTAAAGAAACATTCATAACTTTTTGAAGTGTTTGAATTAGGGAGAAGCTGTAAAAATAACTCACAACAACTACTGATCACAAAATGAGTCTGGGAGTCAAGAAATTTTGTATTCGTGGACTCTACACCAGGAAAAAAAAAATATACTGCTGATTATGCTATCTTCCCCAAATGCTAAATAGGATGCACATTTTTTAATTACAGAAGTTTATGCTTTGACTAATAATCAAAGCTTTCAGATGTCTGTATCATAAGAATTACTGTAAATAATTCAGTTAGACCCTAAGGTAAAAATCAGGAGTACTAACATTTAGAAGTAGTGACATGAAGATTCAGGAGTCCTGAAATCTGTTAAATCTCTTTCCCCTCTGTGAAAAGTGTCAGTATTGTGTTGGTTTGATGCGATGGTATATATCCCAGTCCATTGCAGTAATTCATATCTAATTATCTGTTCCTGCTTAATCAATCAACAGTCATCTGACAGGCTCTGTAATCATATCATGTAATGTTACTGATAACTGAACAGTCTTCTTCTCAAATGCAATGATGTTGATCGCTCTCAGTACTACTGATGATTTGTTCCAAACAAATGTTTTAAAGTCTTTCATTCTTCCTGTGCTAATAATATCTTCTAGGCTTTCTCGTCACTGTGTTTTCACTCCAAGATATTAAACTACCACATATTACAGGTAGAAGAGTAAGAATCATTTAGGAATCATACCCATTCTGAACTGGCTGTGGCAGGCTGAGGTCTGTCTAGCTCTGTCTTGTATATATCTTCACATATGGACTATTTCCTATTTATGTACCTGGTTCTGGGAAAATATGGATGATATATATCTGAGCAAATAACTTATGGTAAATAATTTCACCAAGTTTGTGTATATTTTAATTGCTGCAAGGACCATCTAACTGGTTTTTGTCTTAACTTAAAACTATTCTGAGATAATAATTGTGGATATAAAGATCTTGAATACTTTCAGTCTGCCATATTTACTTGACTTTCATGAGATCTGAAATTTTAGACAGCGCTTGATGTTCTTCTCAGCCATAATTATAATTAAGTAAATATTGTGAATTACTGGATATGTCTCTACTTTTCAGGAGTATTCTGCTTAAAATTCTTGGATTCAGAAGTAAGCCTTCCTGCCAATAATCCAGACAGTGAACTCAAAAAGGAGTCAGCACAGTTCATGAAAATTCATTAAAAATTTAAACAAACATTCACAGATTGATTGTTTCTATAATATGTAAAACTTCTCTAATTATAAACACTTCATAAATTTGTGACTTGACACCAGCAAAGTGGATGCTAGGAGGTAGCAACCTGAGAATGGGTGTTACGGGAAAAGACTGCTTGGACATAAAAAAAATGATGGCAGAGCTAATGCTGTTCATTGTCATTTGTGTGGGTGCACATGGAAGGGTGGAGAAAGCTGCATTTTCTGCAGAGAAATTGAGTCTTTGTTCTTTCCTGGGGGAAAAAAAGTGCTATGAGTCACCGTGACTTAATCTTTTCTTGTAAAATAATTTTGATAATGCACATTCTGCAGTAGCTAGTAGATATTTATTGCAAGAAGTTACCAAAACATTATATCTACCTGTATCTGTAGATACGTATGTCTTTGAATGGTTCATTATTTTTGTAAAGTGACTGATTCAGTGACCTGGGAATAAGGATGTATGTGTGATGAAGTTGTGATAATAAAACATTAGTTATGCTATCAGGAAACCACAGCTTGAAGGCTGTTGAAGAGAAACAGAGGATTGTAACAGAGATTCCCCAAAAGTTCAAGTACAGGATAATTGCAGAGGCCTGGAAAGTGCAAGCCAGGAACAATACTAGAGGCGCCAGGTCTATTAACACAGATCAGAAATGGTCATTTCCTGCTCATTAATGAAATGCAACCTTGAGAGCTGAGTGGAACTTGTTTCAGAGGTAAAAAAGAGAACAAAGAACATGCATTACATGTGTGTGAAACTTACAATACATAGTAAAACTGAACAAGTGAGAGAAGAGGAAATAAGCACAGTGTTAGCGAATGTATAAAAATGCCTTAGGCAGACCCAGAGTGAGGAGGAAGCATCAGCTTCAATGCTTCTCCCACAGAAGAACTTGATATGATACCAATTTATTGTAACCCTATGCATATGCTTCTCTTCAAAGAAGATTGGTACCCCAGTTTTAGGACCCAAGGGGCAGCAAAAGGGTGGAGATAATGCCAGAAAAAGACGTAGATACTAGTAAGCTTGTGCATATCAGTTTTAACTCCGTCATTATTGGGAATGAACTGTAATGGTTGTATAATCATAGAATAATTTAGTTTGGAAAAGGATGTCTGGAGGTTGCTTAGTCAAATTACCTTAGTCAGAGCAGGACCAAGCAGATGATATTATTTAGGGCCTTCTCTAGCTTTGAATATCTCTAGGGGTGGAGAATTCACAGCCTCTCTGGTCATCCTGTTACAATGTCTTACCACACAAGGCAAAACATTTTCTGCTAAGGTATAATCAGAATTGTCATGTTGGAAATTGTGGCTGTTTCCCATCATGCTACCACTGTACACATTATCTACATCAGCTTGTGGTGGGTGTCTGGTGTTAAGTACAGTTAAGGGGGAAGTTGAGAGTAAACAACTTTACCTCAGCTGAGTCAAGGATTAGGTTGCAATCATGCTTCAGAAATCTGAATGCATTGCCTTCAATTTCCAGAAGCACTGTTTTATTCATGCTCCAGGGCAAAGCATCTTCGCATCACTGCATGCCCAAGAGTCTAACTAATACAAATAAGCCCAGTGATGACGAATAGCTTACCTTTTATCCATAGCTATAATATTTTATCATCATCACCTGACTTAATTTTTTATTATACATTAAAGAAGTGCAGAGCTGAAAAGGTTCGGATTTCATGTGCCACTTGCTACTTGAATCATCACAATATTTTGAACTGCAGATCTCTTGGAGAACAGGTGGGTTTTTTATTTAGAAGGAGCATAAGGCATCCTATTCCCATTCTTGGACAGACGCGTACACTGTACTATACCGTTTCCACCTAAAACAAATGCCCAGAAAGATAAAATGGTTAACTAAATTTTTAAGAGTTTTCAGAAAAACAGGGAATTGGATTCAATTTCAAATGAATGCCTTTGTTAAATCCTTACACGTTTCACAACAACAATTAATAGAAACCAAGTATTTTGGGGGAAAGCAGGCAAACATTTCAAATTGCTTCTGTAAGAACAACAATGTCTATGTTTCTTGAAGCTCAGAGAGCGCTTCCCAGTGACAACAGACGTGACTGCTGGAAGAACATGGAGCCTCAAGATACCAGTTTGTCTTCTGAAGCTTCTTTACAATTTTTGACCAAAGAGACTGAAAAAGTTGTTTCACACACAGTGATCCCTTTGATCATTCCCAGTGGATTACATGAAAGAGTGCTTTTTGAAATGAACTGAAGGCATACACAGACAGTTCACAAAAATCTCTTACTGATTGTTTCATCTAATTAAGTGAGAACATAATTGCATTTTCATGTATACAGAAGTATTTTTCATCTGCGTATCTGAAAGCCAAAGTTCCATTTCACAAATAAGTAAAAAGAGAAATAGAGTAAAATGCCTGGCTACTGATCCTACCAGTGGTCTTAAATGGCACAGACACTGTTGTTTCAGTCCAGGCACAGCAAAAGATAACTGAGATCATCATCCGTGGTCATGTGAAGAGGGATACCAGGAAACCAGAAGTTCAATAGTAACTGTGAAATGGGAAAAATCCCAAGGTTTTCACTTTTTCCAAGAACACAACTCACTTTTTCCATGTAGAAAACCCTCCTCTCCTGAAGGTTCTGAAACTTTCTTACTTTCCTGGATCCTATTTGGAGTGAACAGGAGAAACAACGTAAGGAATAAGCCTCTTTCTTTCAATACTAGAGAAATGCAGACAGGCTGGAACTTCTATTTTAAAATCTAATTCTAATTCAAGCTCATTTGAAGTGAACTGCCTTCCTGAACACAACACACCCAAAAAAATTCTTAAAAATTATCTGAAACATGAATGAGTGAATGAATAAATAAATAATCTTCCCCAGTAACAATAAACCCAAATATAGGTAAAACAGGTACTGAGAGTACAGCTGTGACACAAGGAGAATTTTTATTTCTCTTGTATTAATACTTTGAGTGTAACATGGCTCTAAAACAGCAGGTAGTCATAAACACCAATAGAAAGAGTTTAAATCAATACGAAAGAGCAAAGTTTCCAACTACAGCCTTTGCGATCTTAAAAGCAGTGCTAAGAGGCAGAAGGAACCCATTGCATTCACCATACAATTTTATGAGTGTCGCGGAAGTTAAGACTCTCCTTGGCCACATCAGCAGTTAAATCCTCTACATTTGTGCCAATACCACTGAGAACATTGGTAGTTCACAGCAAGGGATCTGGGCACGGTCCTCAGCTTTTCATCAATGAAGAGCATTTCTGTTGTTTAGGCACTGTGCGTGGCAGAATTTCCTCCTGTTCATTTGCATAAGAGAGTTCACTCCTCAAAATTTTGTGATGTGCATACTTGAAATAAATCTCAGACATCTCAGATTAATTCTCACATGGTAGTTCCAACAGTAGAATTTTTAAATTGTGTCTTGCCCTCTCTCCCCGCTTCCCCAAGTCAATGGTAATGCAATTGTTTAACCCTGGCCTCCTGAATATAGAGCCACTTTTTTTTAACTTCCAGTGAATATGTGATGTCATAGCTACCCAGCAGATGAGCTGCAGCTAATAAGACAGTAATCACAAATCACGTCTGTGCTGCACAAGTTGCATTCTTCCTCTTTCCAACTTAATTATTCCAAAACTCTAATAAAGTATGTCAATTGTATTTTTATGGAAGAAAGAAGTCTTTATGCTTGTGGGAAAATCCAAAGGACCTTTCTCCCGAGTTTTATGGTACTGAAAAACACGGCTGAAAGGACTGTGTGAGGAAATTCTGTATAGATGTGCTCATTTTGATAAACAAAGATTCCAACAACATTTAGTTTCAGAAACAAAACTAGTCTGAATGATCAGCCCTTCACACCTCTATGATAACAAATTTACAGCTGTAGAGGAGATAACACATTTTTTAACTGTTTGTATGTCAAACTTTGAATTAATACATCTTTATGATTTACCAAATCTTGAATTTGATAAAGTTAGGAGATGGGTGTGCTGTTGATTTTATCTTTGACTGAACTTTGATCATTTTACTGTTCTTTCTGGAAAGGGTTAGTGGTAATGCTGATGGTCTTTAGTCCAGGACAAGTTTCCAAGATTACTGCTGAATTGCCTGGATTACTTGGATTGTTAAGAGTTCTGCTATTTGATTTGAACTGTAAGAAAATCTATTTCAAACCTGAAAAATAATAAAAACTCCTTTTTGACTGTCAGGAGATATTCTCGCAGAGGTAGAAATCACAGTAGTTTCAGGAATCTAGCTTGAGTATGGTATAGAGGAACAAAATTAGAAAATAAAATCTTGCTGTACTTAATGCAGGCAAAGTTAGACAAAGGTTGATACCTATATAATCAGTGTTCATTCCTGGGTATTACATATAATGATGTTTTGTGTCTGTTGTTGGAAACAGGTTTGAACAGGTTAGAAACAGGTCAATGAACAAATTATCTGAAAATATGAAGTCCATGGATGTATAAGGATAAAGGATCTGGAACTGTTTTTATTAGTATTGCTAAACCTTCACACAGAAAAATTAAGAAATGCTTTTGTTAAATATCTGTATGGAAATAAGTTACTTTTGGTCTTCTAAGTTTTCACCACTGTTGCTCAAACCCTTGTTTCACTGGTGAAAAATTCAATAATAATAGTTTTTTCTGAAAGGTGTCAATTTTTGGATCTTTCTCTGACACCTCTAATCAAGGTTGTCAAGGTGGGTGGAGGAGAGGATGAGCTGGAGCAGAATTGCACAGCTGTTGTTGAGACAGTCTCACATGCACGGAGTTATTTGCAGGGTCCATAGCTAATGGCGTACATTGGTTCTAATGGTAAGCATCATTTTGGGAAAAAAAAGAGGAAAGCCGTTTGAAAAAAAGTCTATAAATCATTGATAATTACAGAAATTAATTTAAATTATAAAGATCCTAAACTGTCACTATCCACGTAAAGAAAAACATCAGATTTAAACACAAATTATCAGCCTGTTAATTTAAAGCCTTTATTGTGTCCAGGTTCTTAACACCTGAAAGCAAATTGTTCTGTAATTTAGTACTAATGAAGATTTGATGCTGTAAATGTGTTACTACGATGTAAATGCAACTGCGAAGTGTTTTTATTTTAAGAGCATAGACTCAAAATATTGCTATGTCACAAAGTAAACCTTTTATAAGTTTTGTAATGTTGGTTTAGTAAAAAACAACCAACATGCTTTGTTGATAGAGCTAAGCTCTTTAGTTTGCAAAATATAACACTTTGAACGATAATTTAAGGCTGCTGAAGTTAAAAGCTGTTTTTAGCTTTGAAGGTACCAGACATATTGCACACCTGCACCACATTATTTTACAATGCATTATGGTCCTTTTTCTCATCATATCATTGTGTGTGTTTATATTTAGCAGAAAGATAAAATATTCACAGCATGATATCTACCTGAAAAAGACAGCAAATGTTACTACATGATACCGAAAGCACGTACATGATCATCTTTTTTGTCATAAAGACATTATGTGACAAAGTTTGTCTTACATACATTTTAATAGTCATGAGCAGATCTGCTATTTTTATATATTTGCAAAGTTGTTTGGCCCCTCTACTAGATTTTAGTTTAAGGTAAAGAACGTTGTTAAGCTGGTAGAAGTGGTAATGAAATTTATGTGATCTGGCAAGTTATGTGAAACTATCTGTGCTGTTTACTCTGAATTTTAACTGTAAGAATGAAAAGAAGAGGAAGCTTCCTTACCAGTAATTTCATGTCTGAAAAAAAAGAGCCTCTTTTGTTCCAGACAGAATTATGTTTAAGGCTGTGACAGAAAAATTCAAAGGAAACAAAGCACATAAATCCTTGGTAAGGTAAACTTCTGCATGTAAATGACTTTCAGTTAATCATGTTGTATACCAGAAAGGTTATCTCTTATTAATTGACATCAATGCATCTTCAAGGAGCACTTGAAAATGTTGGTTTATTTGAGACAAAATTAAAAAATTAGTTTGCTTTCTGAACCTCTGAACTCACAGTAAATTATAAGAATGGTCTGAGCATTTTATTCAGTGAGCTGATCTTTTAGAAGTATATTTTCAACACTTTCTTCCATAGGACTTCTTATCTTTTATAGGTGAACCTCAGAGTTAGCAAAAGGTTGTTTCCACAGGCACTAGAACATACAAAACTCTATTCAGCCTGTATGGCCCTTTAGGAAATAACGGTCAGATGGAATCCTTAGGAAATGTGGATGTTTTCTAAAGCTAAACATCTCTATTTCCTAACTGGTAAGCAAGGGATAATGACAGTGGCTGTCTTGGTGAAGTGCTTTTTAGGCCTTTGAATTTGAAGTGCTATATAAGAACACAGTCATTTATCGTTTAATTTCAGATCCTGGCCAGAATAAAGAATTCATGGTGGGTGAAAATTGAAAACAGTGGCTGAAAGGAATGAAGTTAGTACAGAAACATTTAAAGTGCAAAAATGTTCAGCTCCTGTTCACTATGATTTTCAGAGTAATTGCTAGCCATTTTTTACCCTATCTCAACTGATTTGCCCATCTTCAGTTACTGTTATTGCTCTTACTACATATATTTTTTGTTCATCTTGCTTTTGCTCTGTCAGTAGCACGTTATACTTAATGACTCTTAGCTTTTTTTTTTTTAGTTTATTCACTACATAGGACACTTTAGTACTATACTGGAAAGTAATTGCCATCCCAATGAATAAATGATGGCAATTTTAAAATATAATAATTTAAAGATGCAATAGGAATTCAATTCCTAAGAAGAGAAAATGTTGTGTTTACTATTTTTAGTCTCATAAACGTGCAATTTAAGCTTAACACACATGACCATTATAAGGGTTTAAATTTTTTAAATTTGTTCTCTCTTCTTTGATGAAATTGACCAAACCCCCAGTGACATGAGTACACAAAACTGCACCTCATATTTTTAATTTCCAACATAATTCAGAAATTTTCTATTTAGCATCCATTTAAAAAATGAACACATTTTAATCATAAGCCTCATGAGAGCAATTCTTTCTTTTTTTTAATAGGTTACATTTATTCCACTGGTGCAACTCGGAACATGGGACTACTAATGGTTATATACATTCTTCTGCTGTACTGATGTAATATACTTGCGGAGGTCTAGAATAAAGCATAAGCAAAATAAGCAGTAGCTTAAGGCAGGCTGCATATGAATAATTGCTGAGACTAGAGATCTCACAGAAGAAAGTCCTGTTTGCATAACTCAGTAAAACTGAATTATTTTGTTCTCATATTTGAGAACAACTTTTTTTTTTCTTTTTTTTTTTCTTTCTTATACTGCAGAGAAGTTTTCTTCTGCATCTGGAAACACAGCTTGGTTAACATTGTTCCAGAAGTTGGCTGATCTAGCCAGGTATTACAGATACTATGTTCTTTGCAGGCATCTTCGTTTGTTCATCATGTACATGTTCTTCATTGGTGTTAGCAGTCCTTGACGTATGTGTGCAGGCCTCATCATCAGATCAATGCTTAAGGAGAATTATGAAGTCAGGCGTTTGAAACATTTTGAATAAACCTGAATAGTAAATAAAATAACACCTTGCCCTGAAGCTTTCTTTCTGAATGCTTTTGAAAGACACAGTTTTTCATCCTGGCTTAAATGTCTGGGACAGAATACAGTCTATTGGCTTAGACTGGATTTTCATTCTTTGCTCCCACACATGGGCATACACACAGACATACATACACAGAAAGGTTGGATCAGTTCATTATGTTCAGAAGCATTGAGAAAGGTATACTTTCTGCTGATTTAAAGGGCGCATTTTGGCTGAATGTGTGAGGCAAAAAAAAAAAAAAATCTTACTTCAATGTCATAGCATCTTAGCAGGCAGGCAATGCCAACTGGAGCCCAACTTTTGACAAAACACTGCAAGGACATGGAAAAGTGACCAAACCTTGAGATTCACATCTGAATAAGAAACTTCCCTAAGGTTTGAAGTTATGTGACTTATCTAACTTTTGCTATGCAGTTCTTCCAGAGAGCTTAGTTTTATTTGCTTTAGAAATACAAAAGGCTTATTTGAAATACCTGAGACTGGAAACTCCAGCTCCACTGAGCATGAATACTCAACTCTGAAGCTTAAGCAATCCCCTCCCCAATGGAAGACCTTAGATTAAGAATGTCTTTCTCAAAATTATTTTAGTGGTTAAAACTCAATTTATTTTAATTTGATCATCAATTTCTATTAGAAAGGTAAATTCCAAAGAATATCAGGCTTTTCTGGGAGGTGGGAGTGAACTCACAATTACTCTTTAGGCATTAAAAAAGATCCTGAAAACAGTGGGCTAGATCCTGCAGCTGTGACAGTATCAAAGGAGTGCATAAGAATATGGTCTGACTGCTCGTAGAAAGGACAAGTTAACAAGTTGTAAATTAGATGTGAAGGAATCCCAAGAAGGCATGTTGGCTTGGTTTGGTTCAGACAGTAAGACCATGAAGAAAATATTCCAAAATAAGTTTTACACTCAGTTCCATGTGTTTATTTCTGCTCTTTAACAGTTGGTTTAGGGGACATTCCATTGAAATTCAGGTTCACGTAAAAAAAAAAAAAAAAAGTGTAGTCTTCCTAATGTGCCTAGAGATTTACAGCAAACTTTAAATACAGTTTGATTAAATTACTTCCTTTATATGAAGTGCAGCACCTTTTGCATAGTGTCAAGTATCTTATCAAATCACAGGGACTTCAAATAATACTCAGTTGTCAAAGACACAGAGGAAATATCCTGAAGGTAACAGGCTCATTTTATCAGGACTTGGGGAATTGAATGGCAAAAAATAGGCTTTGGATCTTTTAATTCCTTGGATTTGGCAAGAGAAATTTAGAAAGGTTAAACAAAGGTTGAATGTGGTCCTACAAGCCCTTCAGAATAGTGTTCAGCTGCTGTGGTAAGGTTAACCAGAAAATTCCACTGCCTTTCTCTGTAACAGGCTGTTCATTATTTAAAACTAAAGAGGCATAAAGGAAAGATATAAATTATCATTTAGATGACATGTTATAAAATAAACTTAATAGGGACTTAATAAATTCAAGTACCAATTGGAGATTAAATACATTCAACAGGCGTTATTCTCTAATACACACCGTACTCCATTAAAAACATAAAATGATGAAATGAAGTCTAATGCTGGCTTTTAAAATTATTGAATGACATATGCTAATCCTTTTTAATCCTAAACTTTCCTACTAAGAAATTTGGCCATTTCAATTAATATACGCTAAGCAGGTCTCATTTGTTCAGAGCTGGTTAATGGACCAAAAGATGATGAGAGAAAACATCCACTCCTCATCTTACTTCTGTATGTTCCCCCTCCCCCAAGAGAACTGGTCGGCTACAGATGTTTAAGTCTGCAAGCTGTACCCCCCTAAGCTTCAGTACAACTTTGGTAACTCCCCTGGACTGCAATTAGGAGATATTTTAGAGCAATGTAGCTTTGAGTTAACTAATTTATATCTAACTATTGCCAATGCATGTCTTCTCTCAAAATGGGAAAGGGACTAACTTTTCTAAGTTAAAGTCTTTGGAAAGTCTCCTTATATCCCTTATGTACATTTTCCACCTTCTACACGCAGTTTGGTATGGAAATGGAAGGCAGTAACAGAAGTCCACAACAAAATTAAAAAAAACCACTGAAATTTCATGTGAAAGTTTTTCCATTACCATTAGAGAAGCAGCCTGGACAAAGTTTGTGTAGATGTTTGATTACTGATCTGGACAAAATATTGATCTCTTATTCCCTTAAAGCCAAGAAAAGGCATTATATACATTTAAAATTGTGTGGTTTGTGCTCTGGACCATCCTATTACACTGATCATTCCATTTGCTACTATATAGTTGCTGTATTACATCATCACCATCATTACTGAGAACTGTTGAATGAGAAGATACCTGATTGCCTTGCTGATGACTGGTTTTCAATTTTGGAAAAAGGCACCTTGCTAGTCTTTTTGTTTTAAGGGAGTAGGTTTTCAATATTTATTTTCAATATTTTTTTTCAATATTTCAGTCCCTGTTCTTAGTGTAAACTGATAAAAATCCTCTGAAATGCATGCGGTTGAACTGACAAACTAAACGAAAATCCAACTTTCTTAAACATGTAATGATTTTTAAATTTATCAAATATTATGTTCTCTTGGAAATCCTGAAAATACTTTTTTTTTTTTGCAATGTCCAACCTAGGGATTGTCTAAGTAAGCCATTATTTATGAATGACTTCTCCTGTCTTTTCTGGTCCTGTATTTTTGTAGTGTCTCTTAGTCTGAGTAGCTGACCAGCATCCTAAGTATCATTAAATAATAAATCAGTAAGCAGTATTCACCTCATCATACTCCAGGTCACACAATCCAACATTTCTGAGTGTTCTCATTAACTCTTGTGGATTAGTAAACTGGAAATATACTTTGTAACTGAAATGAAGGAAGAAGATGCAAGGAGAAAGGTCTCCTTTGTAGGTTCCAGTTCTTGGAGCAGGATTACTTTATCGTGAGAGACTTAGCACAATTTCCCTTTAGAACTGTTGAGTTTCTCTTCACATGCTGATTGTATTTTACAATGTGTTTGGGTTTATTGTGTTAAACATACATTGAAATATTATTTATTGTTCTTAATCTTATCTGATGACAGAAGGAAAGAAACAGAGGGGAATAACTTGTGTTGGACGTTTCTTGGCAGCAGCTGACAGCAGTCACCCTGTGGTATTTGATCCTGAACCGTGTGAACCGTTGTTGAACCACCGTGACCTATTTGGGTGATTCTGGTAGAATTTCTATTCAGTAAAGACAAGCAAAAAAAGAACTGGGAAAGGAAGGAAAAAAGGACCATTCTTCAACACAGGGGTAGCAGTTTAGGAGAAACACATTACCTGCCTATTTCCAGTACTCGCTACTAATTCAGGCTAAATCCTTCTTTGGTTCACCCCTTTTGTGTCGTGAAAAGGCATTCATTACTCTAAATGCAGTTTCAGGCTTTGTGTCAGCTTGTAATAGTGCAGTTTATCACCACAGCAAGAGCAAAAAGCACAGAAAAATTAGGTTAATCAATACCACTGCAGTGTGTTTGACATTATATTCAGGAAAATTCTAGCATGTCATTCCTAACTACAGGCCATAATCTGCCTGAGGTCTCTGTATGCTCTCAATGCGAATGCTGGTTCTTCATGCAGATTGAGAGCAGAATATAGCCGCAAGCTTTTGCTAATCATGCACCCCCTGCAGACCATCAACACCTTGGATGGTAAAAAATGCAACACCGCTGCTTCCAATATTCCTCTTCCTGAAAAAAACTTAGTGTTTCTGAAAGTCTAATTGGCAGACCTAGGTAAAATCCCTAACCAAATGTTCTGTTTAAAACCTGTGCTTATAAGCAATTTTTTTTTTTTTTTTAACATTTTAAACTATTCATTCAGTGACTGGGGGACAGGGATTTGTTCTTGAAGACTGGTGTTTGGATTTGTATTAGCGTTTTGGTACCTTTACACTGTATCAAAGTGGGAAATGACAAACTGACACTGGAGAAAATAATTTTGAGGCATTTTATTAGCAAGGGATGGGATGTAGCACAATATGCTTACAACCATAGAGAATTTAGGGGGAAAAAACCCCTCTTTTTGTACTGCAAAACCACAGCGCTTCCAAAAATGTGCAGATTCACTTATATGATAAAAATTTATGTGAATCACCTTGTTTATGGAAATATCATGCTCTTTTATACTGAATGGGAACTTGAGCAAATGCTGGTGGTGGCTGTGATGCTTTGTGATGACAATGACGAGCTTATGACACCTTTTTCATAGAATCATAGAATTTCTTAGGTTGGAAAAGACCTTTAAGATCATCAAGTCCAACCGCTAACCTAACCCTTCCGTCCCACCACTAAACCATGTCCTCAGCACCACAACTACACATCTTTCAAATACCTCCAGGGGTTTTGTAACACTGGAAGTTTACTTCTGTTCCTTTCATCTCAAAACTTCCCATAAGATCCTGTGTCGTAATCCCCTGTGAAATAGGTAGTTTCCATCTTTAACCTATTTGTTAAAAGCCATGAATTTGCTTGAAGTTTGCTCACAGCAAGGACTGAGCACCGTGGGTTTTAGTATTGTACAAAGCATTGGTATAGTTTAAACTGATATTTTATATCAGTTACTTTAAATAAGATATTGTTGTTGAAGATATGTCATCATTTACTGTAAACCCTCAGTAAAATATTCCTTTTTTTAAGAGACACTGTGTACAGTTTTTACAATTAATGGTCTGAGATGATAAAGTTCAAAGACTCAAGGATGAATATCATTCAAACATATAGGAACCTGCAGTCTAGATTCTTAGTAGGCTTGACATTATTTCATTGAAATCAATGGGGTTATACAGACTTGCTCCAACTCAGAATCTGTACTGAAATGTTTATCTAAAGCTAATTTAAAAATCTTTCATCTTGAAACTGAATAAAGTAGTTCATAAATATAGGCTTTCCTGCAAGGATTTTGGTATGAGTGTGATTTTTACTTGAACGAGGACAAAAGGACTACTCTCAGCATAAATTAAAAATAAAACAGGAAGAGGGAAAAGGGCAATTAGAAAGATTACACTGGTCAACTGAAAAGACCTGAGTAGAAGTGAGATATGGAGATATGCTCATTGAATTAACACTGAGCTTTTTTATACTAGGAGTAGAGTTCTGATCCTTTATTAAAATTTCACAACATAAAGTTTATTTCTGATGTCTTTTTCTACTTCCCTTTATTTAGATGTTAAAAGCCCCCCTCCCCACCTTTAGATGAATTTATTTTAAAGTCAAAAGGGGACCATTATGATAATTTTGTCTGAAATTTTGTATAATGGCTGCCACATGTTTTGAAGCAAAATAATACTATTTCCTCCATAATAATTGGTAATTCTATGTCTGTTACTTTTTTGCACAGTATTTCTACAAAGTGAGATATATGGATTTCACTGGGGACAGCGTCTCACCATGTGACTTAAATTGGCTGTAGGACAACCACAGGCACTCATCCCTGTTATTTTATCTCAGACTATTATTCAGAGAATAGGTAGCATTTTGTGGGATAGGTCTTCCAAAGCCTTCCAGTGCTTGTATCTTACATGCTAGATTATTTGGTTCCTGAGCCTGTAAAAATTTCTTCAGAAGCACATTTAAGTGTTATAGATTTATTTGTAAAAATGGGTCTTAAAGAATTGCATTTTTTAATTGGTACTTTGAATTATTTAGTTGTGGGTTTGTCATTGACTACTATTATCATAATTTTTAATCATGGTAGAATACATATTTCTGACAACCTGCAGGGCAAAACTCAGGCTTCCATCTCTGGAATGTGCCCCCCTTATAGCCAATTCCTTGTATTGCTTTGCTATATTAGTCTATCACTTGACATAGCAGGAAGGACAGAGGCAGACTCCCTGGTCAGTTAATCATATATATTAAGATATTTCTCCTAAAGGAATCAGTGTTATTCACGCTTGCAGGCCCAAGTATAATATGCTCATTACAAATGCAAACTCAAGAAGGAGTCCAGCTGTGATTCTGGATGAAATTATCTAGAGGAATTTTGCAGTTGTAAGCCAAATATCAAATCCAGTGAGAATCCAAGGGGATATTAATACGATGAGGGTGGCAATAAAGGTGCTTTGGACCACAGAGTGATTCACCTGGTCTCAGGGCCCCTTCAAGTGTTGGCAACAGTGCAGTGGATGCTTATAGGCAGACCAATGTCTTTGAGTACTTTATTCTGGCAGCTAATAGTAAATCCACTGTGTATTTTATCAGACCTGATATTCTCTGGATAATGGCCAAAGAGAAAAGCATTTATCTACCATATGCATCTACTTAAAAGTTGGAACAAATCTTCATTTTTATTAAACAAGTCACTCACTCATGGCCTTCATTTTTGCATAGCAAGTCCAAATTATTTTCTGGAGTATTTCTGTGTAATTATGCTCTTTCCTGGAAAATCTACATTAGGAAGGAGATACTTTATTAGTATCAAATGAAATATTGTTAACCACCTAAAAGCCAAAACTGAGTGAAATATTGTAAATGTGTCTCTCTTTTAGACTTAGCATATGCATCACCTTTTTTGTACCCTGTGTATAATCCAAGTTAATTTAAATGAATTTTATACTGCCGTATGATGTGATGAACTAAATAAGGGGAGTGATAATCGTCATGACTGGCTAAGTATGAAGATTGGAAAATTTATATTGGGCCCATTTGCTAAAATCTAGGGGGCTTTTTATAGTAATAGTAATTTTACTGAGTTTTCAAGTAATTTATCATCTGGGAAAACCATGATAAAATTCAGAAATGTTAAGTACTACTACATCATCAGGCGTTACATGGGGAAAAAATTGTGCTGTGAAACTGAAAACTTTTGGAACCCAATGTTGGGTCTATGAAAAGTTGTTACCAGAGTTGTATGGCAGTTTGGCATGGTGTACTAAGTGTATATTGATCATTTTGAAAAGTGGCATATTTGATTTGTAGACATTCATATGAAACTTAGCTAAACTTCACATCTGCTCACACCACCTGAAAACTCCATGAATGATGCAGAACGATTCTCTATAGTTTATTAACACAATATGTGAATAGATTATTGGAATTTTTCTCAACATTTTTTAATAGCAACATGTTTGACAAACTGGCAGGAAGTCATGACTGCAGACAAGCACTTTGGTATAACTTCTGGGCTTATTAAAAATCTGTTTTGAGCTATTTTAATTAGGAGATTATACTTCTGTGGCTAGAAATTGGAAGAACAATGTTTGTAAAGAACAGTCTAAAAATATAAAAGGATTTTCTTATGCCACAGCAAAATCTTCTGGGTGTTTAAAATAGATAAATGCAAACAACTCTGCTCTCCTCTGCTTGAGATATAATAAAGCTTATCTGAGTGTAGATGATTATTTTTATCTTAAGTTACTCCTTCTTCCTACTATTAGGATTAAATAATATTTTATTTTGAGAAAACTTATTTAAAGCCCCGTATTGCTGTAATATTGGATACCTCTGCTTTGCCAATTGACTGCATCAGATGCATCTAAAAGATGCAAATTTGCAAATTTTTTGGTTGAATGTGTTCTGTTCTGAGAGTACTTACCAGGAACCAAGGTGGAGCTCCTCCGGGATGCTATTGAGAGCAGCCCACATGCATTATGGGCAGAAGGTAACATCCTTGGGAGGAAAGCACATTTTCTCTCAGGTCCTCTATCAGTTTGTTCCCTGTGTATGCAGAAATTTGTTAGTAATGGGAATACAATCTGAGATACAGAAATTTATTTCACATCATCTATTAAGCATAGACATACATTGCCTCTGTAGGACCAGCAACTGCTGCAAGTTTCATTGCTGGTAAACAAGCAATGGTGCTAGAATCATACTGGTCCACAACACAAGAAACCCTGATCTTTCTGCCTTTGCATCATACCAGTTGTTAATGTGGATGAGTCCAGCATAAACAACTGGTAAAGTGATGTTCAAATGCATTTTACTGGATGAAGTATAGTTGATACAAAGACTACTGTAGGTGAGGACCTACCCTCAGTACTAGAAAACAATCATAGGTTTTGAGTGTAGGAAAGGTCTGAAGCACTTTCAGAGAAAGGGTCCCAGGCTGTAGTGTCCTGTACAAGTGTTTAGGACACCCTAAACTTAAAACAATACTAAATCCTTTGTTGCTACATCTCTATTGTCTCACACAATATTTATTCTGGCTGTAGCATCATATCCTAGATTCATTTATGCCTCTCTCTCTGCATTTTTATATTAGCAGATATCTTTACTGTATCCCCCTGCTAACATGTTCAGCAAAATATTTGAGACAGCTAGCATCTACTACTGTCCTATTAAAAACACATTTTCCATTGTATTTTGTCATAACACCTACAGGTAGCCAAAACAAGTCAGCTGATTTTGTCTTGCGATATCGTGTACGTAATTCTAACATAACTGTAATATATTGAAATAACCAGAATTAACTTATACCCAACACAATAGAAATTGCAGCTACAACAAATAACAAACATTAGAAGATGCCATCAAAATATTTATTAATATATGGATAATATAATATTTCCTACATATGAAATAATAGAACATCAATGAAAGGAAAACATAAGAACTAAAGATAACAAGCAGAAAAATACCTTATTAAAAGCTAAAAACTTCCTGCAATGTACTGCAACTCCTGTTCCAGTTAGTGTTGAGGGAATACAACAGCCCATAGGATGACTCTAATTTTTATCTCAATTCTAAAGAGAGTACTAGAGGTTGCACTGTAATAAGGTTTGATCTCCTATGAGGAAATTGAGGGCAGCTCTGCAGAGAAAGACTTGGGGGTACTGATGAATGAAAAGTTGGACATGAGCCGGCAATGTGAGCTGACAGCCCAGAAGGCCAACTGTCTCCTGGGCTGCATCAAAAGCAGCATGGCCAGCAGGTCGAGGGAGGTGATTCTGCCCCTCTACTCTGCTCTGGTGAGACCTCACCTGGAGTCCTGAGTCCAGCTCTGGAGCCCTCAGCACAAGAAGGGCGTGGAACTGTTGGAGCGGGTCCAGAGGAGGGCTATGAAAATTGTCAGGGAGATGGAATACCCCTCCTATGAGGAAAGTCTGAGAAAGTTGGGGTTGTTGAGCCTGGACAAGAGAAGGCTGCAGGGAGACCTGATTGTGGCCTTTCAAATACTTAAAGGGGTCTTATAAGAAAGATGGGGACAGACTTTTTAGTAGGGCCTGTTGTGATAGGACAGAGGGTAATGGTTTAAACTAAAAGAGGGTAGATTTAAATTAGATAGAAGGAAGAAATTTTTTACAATGAGTATGGTGAAACACTGGCACAGGTTGCCCAGAGAGGCTGTGAATGCCCCATCCCCGGAAACATTTGAGGTCAGGTTGGACAGGGCCCTGAGCAGCCTGATCTAGTTGAAGATGTCCCTGTTCATTGCAGAGGGATTGGGCTAGATGGTCATAGGAGGTCCCTTCCAACCCAAAATATTCTATGATTCTATGAAATTGAAATGTGTGAAATCAGCTGTTTTTATGAAATATTCTGACTGCTAAAGGAAAGTGGCAATAGTCACAGTTTGAAAAAGACCATGCTTTAGTCATCATTTGTTCTTAACTATCTTTTATTCTCTTTTTCTTCCTTATGGGGTCAGTACCCACTGCAATTTCCTACTTGACCAATATAACATTAACTAGCAACTCCTACAGAAGATCTGTTTTATATTCACCCTGGCGTTCACGTGCTGTGAGAAAGGTTTGTAGACTCTAGCACTGCTTTAACCATGACATCTACTTTGTACTGATTCATGTCTATCTGGCTTCAATCACACATGAAGTGAGCAAAACATGTAGATGCTCCATAATAATATTAATGGCAACACAGGTCTGTCTATCTGGCTTCAATCACACATGAAGTGAGCTTACACCTGCTTGCAAAACATGTAGATACTCCATAATAATATTAATGGCAACACAGGTTATTATAAAAGAAAATAAAAGAATTATTCAAATTCTTAAAATAAACTACTATGATTTTTTAAAATCTTGAAAATAATGTTGTTTCCAATGTCTCCCAATGATAAATCCAAAGGGGATGTCTTGGTTGGTGAGGATCTTCAAGTCATATAACATTTTGTCTTTGCCATTTTTAGGGAACATAAACTGTCATGTGATCTCATCTTAAGCTTAGACAGACTTTGCCATAGTACTGTCTATGAGGGAGTAATTCTTTATCCTTGATAACGGCATCCTGACTGGGCATCATTTGTTCTTCAATGACTATGAAAGTACATTACAGATTTAACTTAATTGAGATTACCTTTTGATAGCTAAATTGTGATGAGATGAATCCCACTTCTGCTGAGTTTTGCAAAACCTGTATCAAAATTTTTCTTGATAGAGCTTAGTCTTTCTGTATTCAGTTCTAAGATAAGGACTTGAAAAGTGTCTAATGATAAATGCTGTGGAACAATGACATTTTGATTCTTTTTTTTTCTCCCAGAATGTTATTGAAACATTCCCATGAGTTTCTACTTTAGTAAATTTAGCAGGTGGTAGGATCATTATCCATACTGAAATATCAGAGCAATAATGTAGTAGTGACATGGACAGAAACACTGGACAGAAAATAAAGCAGTTTCCAAAGCATTGTGAAGAGAACTGAAGTCTTCGCTGTTTTGTAGTGGCATCACACAGAGTTCACTGGTTCACCTATACGCTATTGGTGGTGCAGATCATTGGTCTAACCTCCCATTAAGTAGTAAGATATGTGATACATGCATTTGTGAGAATAAATCTTGTGTATATGGAGTACCATATCTACATATTTCAGAAGAGGAACATGCTATCTTTCATAGAACATCTGTGATCAAATCAAGAGCTTTAAGCACAGTATAACAAAGTTTTAAAGTACTGCAATCATATATATGGATATATAAATGTATATATTTATACAGTACTTAAACATCATTTGATCACAGCTGTTCCATTTGGTGTGCAGATGTACTTGCATTTTAATCTGCAAAACTTCAAGTTTGTGGAAACCTTGACTGGTGAAAATATGAAAAGCATATTTCAAGGTTTTATCTTCCCTTTGCTTAAGAAACGCTATGAAACGTGATGTGAGACATGGAATGTTCCATCAAGTTGTATAAATAAGTGAAAACATTTGTCTTTCTGATCCCCTTGAACCATGTAAATGCTGTCAGGATAAAATGGCTGTTAAGAAAATGGAACATAATTACACCTGACTTATTCCAAATATCCTCCGTATAACTCAAACTGAGGAAGCTTAATATTTAAGAGGAGGCAATTAAGATACTGGTCTTTTTGCTTAACATTTCTCTTTGGTGTTTCTTTGTCAAGCAGTTTGGGTTGTTTATATTCAGTATAGCTTCTGTATATAATATGACAGGAAAATGCTGGCATTCACTGGGGTAGTTTATTGTGACTACTACTACAAGAGAAAGGTCTGCAGTAATTCTGCTACTCTTCTGAAAAGGAAATATTTAAATCAACAGAGGACCGAGATTCATTCTTTTTTGTCTGAGTATGAATAACTAATCATCATCAATACAAAAATGAATCTAAACAAAACATTTCATTTTTTTTTCTAATTTAAATTGGAATTTCCAATTGGATTAACTTTTTTTTTTAAATTTAGATTTTAGTATGCTGAGGCAAGAAACATTGTATAGTGTCTAGCATCTGTAAGTGTCTATTATGGAGGCTCCTGTATGCTACTCCAGTAAAACTGGAAATCTGTTTGTAAGTACATGCTTATATATCTTTATGCCAGTTAGGACGAAACTGTCAAAATACTGAAAGTCATTTTTATTCTTTTCTTGGTTTGACAGGTTACTTGCCAGGCCAGTACATTTTGAAATAAAAAAGGTAAAACTCCCAAAACAGCCTGTATATGTATGCAGGTCACTTTACTATATCTCAAAGTCTGAGGGGAAAAGGTAGAATTAATTTTACCTGCTCTATTGCCATTTTCAATTAATATCTGTAAGTTATTATGAAGTCATAGACTGTAATCGGTAGTATTTTAGATACTATGTTTAACTCTAGATCTTTTCTCTCAAGTGAAATTATGTCTGTTAATTTTAAGTCAAACGGTTGGGCTGCATAATAATTCTTGTCAAAATTTTGAATTTCCTTAAAGGTCTGTAAATCAAAATAAGTGCAGACTGTCTCCTCTGGAATAATCCAGATGCATCATCTTGTATATCTCAGCTACAGTGTAGCTTATTTAATTCTGGAGCTGAACAGTGTTTCATTATAGTGAGCATTTTGTGCAATTTTTCATTTCCTGAGTTTGCCATGTCTCAATTTCCTTACTACAAGTTTTTTCATTTGCATACAAACTTGTTAGCCAAAAGTCAGCTCTGTTCTAATTGACTACATCATATTCTTTCATGGATGCAAGCATAATACATGAGGCAGCAGGATCAGAAAGAGTAACCCATCAGAACAGATAGACTTTGTCTTGGTTTAACCCCAGCGGGCAACTAAGCACCACACAGCCACTCGCTCAATTGCCCAGTCCTGGTGGGATAGGAGAGAGAACTGGAAGAGCAGAAGTGAGAAAATTTATGGGTTGAGAGAAGAACAGTTTCATAATTTTAACAAACTATAATAATAATAATAATAATTAGAATAATATACAAAGCAAGTGATGCACAACAACATAATTTTAACAAACTATAATAATAATAATAATTAGATAATATACAAAACAAGTGATGCACAACACAATTGCTCACCACCTACCAACCAATGCCCCACCAATCCCCAAGCGGCTGACCCCCATCCAACTCCCCCCAGTTTATATACTGAGCATGACATCATATCATATGGAATGTACCCCTCTGGGCAGTTGGGGTCATCTGTCCTGGCTGTGCCCTCTCCCAGCTTCTTGTGCACCTGGCAGAGCATGGGAAGCTGAAAAGGCCTTGACTGGTGTTAGCACTGCTCAGCAACAACGAAAGCATCAGTGTGTTATCAATGTTCTCATACTGAATCCAACACACAGCACTGTGCCAGCTGCTAGTAAGAAAATTAACTCTATCCCAGCCCAAACCAGGACAACTTTGAAGCTTAACTATACAGTATACAATAGTAGTGACAGACATCTTTACTGGGTGTCGCTAAGCAAGATAAAATATATACATGAAATATGAGAGATTCATTGGTGTATTTGTGTATTTTTGGCTCTTGGAATGACAAGCATGATGATAAAAGCAGCTTTCTGTCACCTGTGGGCTAAATTCCTCTATGTTGCTAAAAGAATATTCTGTAAGCTTTTTCATGTTGCCTACCATGTCCTCAACTTTCCTTTCTTGGGACGAAGTGTAGGACTGATGGAGTAGTAAGGTTACAGATATATCCAGTCTTAAGCTTTTCAACTGAGACAAGATAAACGGAAAACACAAAGAAGAGGAAATGTAAAATTAAACCTTGCTCTGATTCCTCTGATTACTTCCCTGACTGACTGGGAAAAAATATCATTTTCTTTAGCATGGCCCAGCTGACAAAAATACGCTTACAAAGGATATGGGTAGTGCATTTATGCAAACACTAATAAGTAGTGAGACAGGTGGATAGAAACTATTCACGTTTTAAGGAGAGGGCAGTGATACAGAACTTAATCATATTAGTTAGAAACAATAAGATCTACCAGAATAATATGTTGATAAAATCATGACAGAAACAAGGATTGTGGCTTCTTAATGTTGCTGCTGGGATAACTGTTCTTACTTTTATTTAGAAATTCCATCTTTAAATGTCTGCTTCAGTTGACAGAATAGTTACAGTTTCCTTTCCCTATTGAGTGATTTATGATTCCTACACTATGTTTAAGAATCATGAAGACCCACTAAAGCTCCCTGTCTAAACTTCTTTCTAGTCCAGACAGAGAAACTGAGTTGGAATCATTCTTCACCTGCCAGTAGATGTATCCCTCATAATGAAAGAGGGACAGATAATTCACAAAGAATGATCTATTGGCTGAAATCACACCATCTTTCATATTCCTGAAAGCTGACATGAATTTTAAAAGATCTCTTCAGAAGTAATTTTTTTCCAAATAATGTTTTTGAATTTTAGAATTAATACTTCTTGATAGTATTCTTCTATATATTACAGTAAATTAATTATTTGAGAGACTTGATCAATTAACTAAGACTCATAAGGTTGGTTGGGGTTTTTTTTTGTCTGATACCGGATCAGTTATTTTTACTTTGAAGGCGTAATTTCTTAGTCACAAAAATATTTTAAATCTTAAAAAATGAAAAATTTTGCTTTGTTCACATGTTCAAATAATAATATATTTTTCTGAATATTAACAAATTGAAGAGTTTTTCAAACACATGAAACAATATTTCCAAAATTTCTGTTATTTTAACTATTTTTGTTCAGTATTTGACAATTTCTTTAAAAATATTTTACTTTTCAGAATATTGGAATATCCTTTTTGTCTCATCCTTTTCTTCTCAGTTGTATGCCGTCTACCTTCCTATGTTTGGCTGCACATCAAATTCTTTTCCCTGTAGTAATTAAGCAACTCAAAATTCTGAGTATCTTTAAATACATATTGGAAGAAGAGAAGATGTTTAAGAAACTAGAATTCTGGAAGTTCTGAATGTAATTTAACTAATATTTTCCTGACTTTGAATAGTGTACATAATCTAAAAATAGGTATCAGATGCGAAAATCTAAAAGCCAAAGTCTGGTCTTCAAAGAAATCTAAAAAGGACTGGTTATCTCTTGCTGAGATTTCAGGAGAGAGATGTGCTCGAAAGTACCACACTACCAATTTCTTAGGAAAAAAAAAAGCCAAAACAATTGAAGTAGTTGGTTTATCATGCACAAGAGATATGTGGGTAATCCGACATTTCAATCACTGGAACAAATGAATGACAAATGAATGCTCAGTGAGTACAGCACTTACAGATAGTGCTATGCATTCATTCTAAAGCTACACTGAAAAATATTTTTATAAGATAAATTAAATTAATTTTAAAAATCATGGGGTTTAATGCATGGAAAGACAAAACTGCTTTTTTTTTTTTTCTTCTCAGCTATCATTGCTGAAATGAATAGAAAACTGAATGTTTGCTTGAGAATCCTGTGTCTTGCCTGTCTCACCTCTTTCTGCATCTTTTGGCATGGTAAATCCTCCCAAAGCTCTTACCCTGAAATGCCTCAGCCAGACAAGGATTGTGATGTGGCAGTGAGGGCACCCCAGCAGTATTTGGCAGGACTGACAGGTGCACAAAAGTCTGAGAAGGATGTTTCAACAAACATTGAGAAAGAAAAATGCTCAAAGATGAGATGCAAAAGAACTCAAAGAAACATTGCTGTAGTAGAATAATGGGAGAAAGCACCACAGACCAGCCTCTCATTTTATGAGCTCTTCAGCAGAGGATGATCTGGCAGAATGCATCCATTCCTATAAAATCAATATACCTGTTCATGATGTTTGTAATTGCATTCCTGATATATTAACTTTGGCCACAGTTATTTATTGTTTCATGCTAAACTGAAATTGAACTGAAGGTGGTTTTTTTGTTTTAGGTTTGGGTTCTTTATCTTAAACTTACCAGGTGTTTGACAGGTGGTTCTTAGGCTCTTCCTCGTAAACGTAAAGCACAAGGTATGTAAACAAACCTAGACAGAAAGATTCATAACAGAGGCTGTGCTCCAAGGAAAGTAAAATACAGATTCAAACACCATCTCTACAGCGTGGTCAGTGAAAACTGCTTATTTTCTGAACTTTGAGTGACTTCTGGTGAAATCTAAGAAGTAAAGTATTTAAAAGCTCTGTGTAAATCCTCTTTGTGACTAGGCTTACGTGTTCTATACAGAATAACTTTATATTTCTGAGATCAGCCTCACTTGGCTAGTTCAGTTTGATAAAGAACAAAGAAAAGTGAAATTTGAAAGATGTCTTATCCCATCTCCAGAAGAGATGTTACCCAAAATAACTGAACTCTGAAATTTCAAAGGATCTAGAAGCTGGGAGGATTTTTATTCAGAGCAAGTACAGCTACATTTTACACATGACTCATGGAATATGAAGGGAAGACTGCAGTCAATACTGTATTTAATAATCCAGTTTAGTAAGCAATAATCTGACAGTGCTTAGAAGCATTCTTAAAAATGCCACTGAGCTGGATCTTTAGTTATAAAATGTAAAATAAGTTTTCTGCAAGTCTTTGCAGTTCTGTGCAAATATTCTCAGATGGTAATATCTGCTTTCATTATGATATATTATAAAGCATTTAATTCTACAACAGCAGCTTGCCAAGAAAAAACAATACTTGTTGAATCCAAATTATAGGCTGACCTTCAATAGCATGAAATTAACCTCCTGGTGCATGAGATGTTAGAATCAAATTTCAGGTTTTTTGATGTGTATGCCGGTTTTTGAACTTCCTCTTCTCAGTTTGTGTGTTTATGACCATGCGTGTTGTTCACACAGCTAGAAGTCTGGGGAATGCTTATCGACAGCACTGGTTGGAGGGCAAGGTTCTGCCTTAAGTGACAGATGAACAGTTAATGATAAGCTAAAATGAAGGCATGACTGATCCAGGAAAAGATAGAAAATCAACTAGTCCTCAACCTGGTGAGGAAGTACAGGACAACATGCAGAGGACTTTTTTCTTATTTTATGTTGTTTAAACAAGGATAACTACTGACCCAGGGACGCTGAAGAGCATAGGAGATGGTGAGACGACCTGGGTGCAGAATCTGCAGAGTGCAGTGAAGGAGTTGCCCTCAACATATACCTCTCGGCTCATTTAAGCACAGGCATTCACTTGCGAAAGTTTACAGCAGGGAAGGTGTGACAACCAGAAGCGATGGTGTGTGTGCAAGAATTTGAGGTCATAATGGAGAAGAAGGAAGAGGAGGCAAGTTCTTACTAAGATCTAAGTCTGGAGTTCAAAGAAAAATGAAAATGGCATTCAGGAGACCGTAAAGGAAAAGAGAAAATAGGATAATCACCAGAAAGAAGCATGGCAGAGAGGAGGAAAGACAATTTTACACCAACATCAAAAAGGCAGAGTTCTACAATTAGGACTTTTTTGTCAAAAACATTCAACAGGCTGTTGTCATAAAACAGAAAATTAAAAAAAAAAACATTTAGTAGGTATGGTATCATAAAGTGTCATGCTTTGGAAGTATTTGCCTTCCAGAAGCTACCTGCCACAAAGAAACATACAAGATTTGTGTCAAAGATAAATTTATATTAAAGCTAGCAATTCATCAGCCAGATGTCACATCTGATGAAAAGACAATATTTAGTTAATCACATTATACGTATGAGACACGGAAATGCTGTGGCCATTGAAAAATCCAATATGACCCTCGCACCAGAGAACGTATTTCCAGGAGACACTGGAAGAGTGCACCAATGAGACTTCACACAGAACATCATATATAACGAGTCTGCTATACTGAAGAATTAAATGAAAACAGAGCTACTGCTTTCATTTAATAGGCAGATTTATAAGACCTACATTGATAACCAAGAGGCTGGAAAATCTGTCTTATTAGTGAAAACTGAAAGACAGAAAATTGAAGAGTATGTGGAAAAAGTGTTTGCACTTTAAAAATACATCAAGTGGCTGTGTGCCAGAAAGGAAAAATATAATTTCATCTAGCTGAAAGATAATACTGGTAAAATAAGAAATGGATATAAACTGATGATGGATACAAACATTCAGGCTGTAAACTAAAATAATAATTAAAATTAGGGAAATCAGAATCTGAAAAGCAAACCCATCTCTTCTTTAATGTGGTGAGGGAAAAACCTAACTAACTTTCAGACAGAGCCTGTCAGATGTATGAAATCAGCTAAATTGTGTGCATACCTCCAGCACTGAGAGTCAGGACTCAATGATCCAGGGTCCCTTCTGTAATCCTATGTCCCTGGTTTGAAGGCATTTTCATGCAATTGAAGATATTTCTCTTGTAACCCACAAACAAGCCTGAATACTTATAAATGGAGAAATAAAACTGACATCCTTAAGGATAAACATGGGAGACTCTTCATCCAAGATATGTCACTGCTGTCATTAAGGACGTTGATGTACTGTGGCGTCTGTCCCTGTGACTGATGATTAGTGTGCAGTGTCAGTTCAAGACCTACATGACATTAGCGAAAAGAAATCTTTGGAACATAATCCCTTGGCACTGGCACAGCATATAATACCATTCCTGATTTTTATTCATTTCTGACTCAGGAAAGGGAGTGTTCTATTTCACTGCACAGTTTTACTGATTGTTTTGAAGTACTAAATTTTCAAATTTCTGGTTTCTCAAAAAAAAATTAAAAATAATAGCACGGGGCGAATACTGATGAGGTTCTAGCTCAAGACAGGAGGAAAACCCCAAAACTCTGTAGAAGATAGGTTTTCTGGCTTGTAGCATCAAATAAATCTGTAGCATAGATTGTAAGGGGTTTTATGGTGCAAGGGGCAAATACCACTGCCAGTGGGACACAATGGGAGTTGTACTGCAAGATCAGAAGAGAATGCCTGGCAATACTCAGGGAGGTTGCTACTGTGGGGGTGTCCAAATGGCCTCCTCCTGGTGACACAGGCTGGATAACAACAGATGTGGGAAGAATGTGACTGTAAACTGTTAGTGGGAACAAACTGCCTTATCCACCTCTGAGAGAGAGGGGTTTAGCCAAAATCAATAATGCTGTGAGGAAATTAACAATGGTGAAATTTGCTTAAGATTATCATCAGCCTGATTAAACAGTAACCAAAGTACTGTCAAAAGTCTTTGGTGGGAAGGAAGAGTCAGCTGAAATATAAAATGAAATTAAGTGTAAAAGAAGAACAAAAACTTGTAACAGTGTGAAGAGATGTTGGAACTGGAAGATGGAAACAGCAGCAATCACATCTGGTTTGACAATGCCAAAAGTTTCTCCACAGTATCATAACTCTGCCTTGGCCAGAAAGGATGTCCTCCCTGTTGGATGCGAGGAGCAGCCAGTGCCCAGCATATACACTGGCAATGTGAGCTCCGATACACCTGGGGTGTGTGTAGGTGACCTTGTTAAGGGGGCCTTCTTACCACTGTGAGCATTATCAGATAGTAGGGATTAGCATGATTACACATACATTTGAAGTACCTGCATCTCCAACAAGAGGGCTACATATAGGGGAACAACCCTGTTTTTTCTTAGATGGAGTTGAGCAGTTTTTCCCCTGTGATAGCTGTGATTTGTGTCTGTCAGTAAGTCCAGATGAGAACAACAAAGCTGGTGAGGGGTCTGGAGCACAAGTTTTATGAGGAGTGGCTAAGGCAACTGGAAAAAAGGAGACTCGGGGAAGACCTTATTGCTCTCTACAACTACCTGCAAGGAGGGTGTAGTGAGGTGGGTGTCAGTCTTTTCTCACAGGTAACAAGTGATAGGAGAAGAGGAAATGGCTTCCAGTTGCACCAGGGGAGGTTTAGACTGAACATTAGGAAAAATTTCTTTACCAAAAGGGTTGTCACGTGTTGGAACAGGCTGCCCATGACAGTGGTTGAGTCCCCATCCCTGGAGGTATTCAAAAGAGGTGTAGATGTGGTGCTTAGGGATATGGTTTAGTGGTGGATTTGGCAGTGTTAGGTTAATGGTTGGACTTGATGATCTTAAAGGTCTTTTCCAACCTAAATTAAATGATTCTATGATTCCATTTGTATGCAGGAGACACTAATAAAAGTAGGTAGACCACCCCAGGGACCTTGCCTTCAAGGTTCATTATATGCTTTGCCTTTCAGCATCTTCCTAATGTGAAAGTGTTAGCGCTTCAAAGTATTCTTTCCTGACCTGGAGACTGGATATGTTTATTAAGTATCTTACACAGGACTTGCTAGTTCACAATCTCCTAGAAATGTTCACTGCTCATGTCTCTGTATAGGTTTTCATCTACCAGTCGTTAACCATCTTTCAGCCTTCTCAGCAGCCTCCTTGTACCCACCAAGATGGGTAGTGGACTTTGCAAAGAAACTTTCCCTATATATCTTAAGAAGAGTTTCTTACCAGCTCCTTCTCCAGCTCCCCATAGAATTCTACATCAAGTGCTTGATGGATTTTTCAGCTGAGCCACCTGATTGAACAGTGTTGTTTAATCCCAGGTATGTTGGCCTCTATCCAAGCCCCAAATAGTAGTTCAAATGGTACAATAGATATTTGCACAATTAAATATAACTGCTTTTGGTAGTCTGTGGGGGCACACAGGTGGAGGGGATCACAGGCCAACATGCAATTATTCAAAGTCAGCTCTTTTAAGTGCCACCAGAAATCATAGGCTTTCAAGTGCTTCAAAACACTCCATAACAGACGTCAGAGCAGTTAAAGATGAAACTGCAACTTTTCGTGCAGTAGTAGAGCATGAGAGCTTAAAAGCATATTTTTAAGCCCTTTGGAAGAGTGGTTGTCCCTATTTATAAACCAGTCCTCAATCAACCTCACACAGAGCTCTTACAGATGTAGCTACTAGATCCACTGAGAAGTAAAGTAACTTGCCCAAGTTAAATTTCATTCTTGTGATGAGAGCTTCCATAAAAATTAAATACCACCTATGTTTTTATGGAAACAGGAAGTATTTAAGTGCATAGGCCTTCTGCCCAGAAGTAAATCAGGGAGAAAAGAAGATGTTATAGTTCTGAATGTCAGAAGCAGCCAAAAAAATGCATTTAGCTTCTACTTGCTTCAGTCTATTGTATCTTACCACTGACCTCATGCCTTTTTTATGTCTTCTGAGCTAGTTCCACTTAGATTAGGTACTTCATTGTTATTAATTTTGCTATTCTACTTATTTTCTTCTCCCTACTGACTTTAAATATATGATTCATAGTCAGATCAAAACCTAATAGCTATTGCTTCCCTTAGCCATCTGGTCACAGCCTGGACAATACTTGAAGTTAAACCTGAATTTGAACTTCTCGAAGAAATAATTAAATCAGCGTTAGCAGCAGCCCGACTGCCTAGTAATTCATTACCACCAGCCTGCCTCTAATTCACCTGTGCGCATGGTACCTGTATAGTAGTGTGAGAGAGGCAACAGATAATTTATATAAACTAAAGTCAGTAGGGGGTTGAGTACTGAGCCCAGTGGAATATCCTCCAGGCAAGTGGAAATTTTAGAGACTAAGGGCTTAATCTTAGCTGCTTGGCTTCTTTCATCGAGGTAAGATTTGAAAAGATTAATTATAATTTATGAAATATTAATACCTGGAAGGCTTTTGAGTGAAGGTATTCTGTTTCTGCAGAGTCAAAATGAAGACTTCTTCAGGTTTCAAAGTACAGTAGCAACTTGCTGAACTTTTCAGTTTTGAGAAGCTTTTCATTTTCAAACTCACTAAAGGGAATTTTTTTATCTTTCCCTGAACAACAATATTTTTTTGAAATAATTAATTTATTACTAGGCAGTATCACTTCTGACATGTTTGAAATGTATTTCTTGGCCCAAAGCCAGAAGGGAAAATATTTTTCATGTGGTGCTTCTATTGCAATGTAACTTTGTCATTTCTTTATGTGTGAAGTTTGGGAAACTCATTCGATCCTTGACTTAAGTAGGAGCACTGGTTCTCAGGGTTATAACTTACAGTAGGTGAGAATCTGGACCAAAGCCTTCATTAATATATTTATATAGAGAGAATGGATATATTTACATACATAGATATTTCTGACATTCAAACCCCAGAACATGCACCAATCTGAAGGACTAAAAAGTCCCTATTATTGCAATGGCTGCAGTGCTGCATTTTACAGAGCAGTTAATGAGATCTGGATGCACTGAGTAACTTTAAATAAAGTCATTCAGTAAGCAAATGGTGGAGTCACAAAGCCCCTTGCTGTCACCTTTAGACAGAAAACACTGCTTCTCAATGGGTTAAAGCTGACAGGCAATACAAAACCCCCCCTTCTTAAACAGTGAGCAGATAATAATTCATGCTAAAAATCTACATTTGTTAGTTTCAAGACATATACATTAGCCTCCCACAGAATTATATTATCATCTAATTTGTTCTTTTCTGCCCAGACATCTTGTACTTTAGTCCTGTTTACAATTCTGCTTATTCTCATTTAACCAAGATTGCAAACACTTTGGTGCAGGGAATGTACCTTTATTGATATTCTGAAGCACACTGTTTATCGTGTGGTATGGGTCTTGTAAATCTAATTTAAACGTAGTTCTGGTCACCTAGGTATTATATATTGAATATTTTCCATGTCTTGCTTTTATCAAGCAGCACTTATCTAGAAAATAATTACATGCATGTGACCAATAGGTGATTGCTAACAGATACTGCCATCTCATATAAAGTGGTTTGTCTTCAGTCAAGCACAACTTTTACTTTCGGCATTTTGTTTCTAAGGATACAGTCATGAACAGGGAACATTTTCCTCAGGAGCTCATCTGTTCCTGCTGCTTATCCCTCACCTGAAGTCATATTCCTTTGTGTGTGGCTATAATCAGCTCTGCAGAAGCTAATTGTGATGTCACAGGCAGAAGATTATAACTTCAGGGGCAGAAGAAACAGCAGGAGCGGGTGACCTCTAAAACATGAGGAATCTTTTTCCATGCAAAGATCGTCCAAATGAAAAATGGGAGAGAAATGTACCTATCGTCTTTGAGAAGAAAATGTTTGTTCAGATTTATAAAAGGCATTAATTGACTCACAGGAACTAATTTGAAGTGAATTTCTCTGTGATTATATCAAGGAGAAATAATATATTCAGTATCAGCTGAATTAGTAAGTTTGGTTTCTAATTTCTCATTTGATTAAGTGACAAATAAAATGACTGATGAAATCAATGCCTTCTCTCTTTTCACATAAAGCTGGAATCATGTAACAGCTCATTTCCTCTCTAGCTGACTTTTGCTGTGAACTCAGTTATAAAATGGGTCACATTTTTAAAGGTTTCTGCTTTTTCCCTTTCATTCATGTAGTGAACTGATCAGAGGGTCTTGTATTTGATAGCTTTCTGAAGGAATGTTTGCATGAATTCACAGCTTGTTATATGACAGCATTAAAGAATCTGAGTCATTTCATGGTTTTTTTTTTTGGTTTGTGGAATAGTCAGAAGGTTGATAATGCAATATTGCTTGTACTAACCAGATATTTTGCTCAGTTCTATTCTGAGAAAATGTAACTCTGAGGGCTTAGCCTGGTATAAATGTAAGCAGCATTTTAAAGTTTCATAGAGAAGCTTCTTGAGATCAATTTCAGTCACTGAAAATCCCTATTTATGGCATGCTATTAGTGAGATTAGGACTCCAAATGTGGTTCTATCACCATGATGGATTAATCCACAGATGATGGATCTGTGCTCCATCTGAAAGGAGTATACCAACTAACATGTTAGCTTTGGTGGTCCGGATTCCAATCTGTCAGGAGGCCAAGTGAAAACACAACGTTTTAGATAAGATTCCTAATTTTTTTTCTTTTAGGTCACATTCAATTGTTCTTATTTGCTATAATCTGTGTATTTTGGTCCAGGTAAATGACACTCAAGGAATCACTTTTTTTCTTTCCATTTTAGGATAAGATTTTGTTCTTGAAGTACGACTTTCTTTTTAGTGAGATTCATTTATCCTGATATTTTACTTGGAAGAGCTTCACATCTACTTTGATCAGAGATGTGTACTTTACTTAGGTGACTGCCTTCCTTAAAAGATAAAGGGACTATTGCCCAACCCTGACTGTTTATTGAACTATAATCCTCTCATTAATTTTGTGCATAGGGATGCTAGCCACCAACAGGTTGCAATTTTAAGATGTTTTTTACTGAAGGCAGCTCACAGAAAATTGTGGGTCTGCTCTGGAAGCTCAGATAAACCATTCTGTGTCAGTTTTGTGATTTGTAAATTGGAGAATACAAGCACCATTTTTTTTCTTTTTTTAAGGTCACTGACTGCAAAAGTGCCAATAAATAGTAATAATGAGCAAAACAGTGTTGAAAAGTTACAGTACACTCATATCACTGATTTTCAAATGCCATTTAAGAGTTGAATGTGGAACTGGTAATGTGTGCATGCAGTCATGATCACTGCCCCAACAAAATAAGTGTATAACTGAACAGAGAATTTTATACTCATAATTTTTTTTTTGAAAAAAAATAAAACAAAACCAAAACATAAACCCAAGAAAAACATATCTCCCCTATAAGCATCTGCTGAATTTACTACAGTGGGTTAGTTCAGGATTATGAAGAATCTGCATTTTTTACAAGAAAATGGAAGAAGAAACATTTTATATGAAGTATAGGATTATTTTTTGCAAGAATATCATTCTCTCATTATAGCATTTTTCCAGGTAGTACTGAAAAAGCAAGAAAGCATGAGAAAGCATTAGGCAATTAAAAGAAAACTTTACTTTGTCTTTCACAGGTAGTGTAAGTGGCAGATGGTGTTAGAGCTTTCTTGAAGAGTATAATAGACAGTTTAATAAAAACTTGCATTCCTTAATGGCACATAAATTAACTGCAGCCTCTTTTACAGATTTAACATGCAAACATATTTCTTTTGATAAATGTTTTAATTTTTCCCCCTGTAATGATCCAGCCTATTTTGCACATTGGTGGTGAATAAAATACTCCCGGCATTTCTCCTGACCTTTTACAAGTTCTAAAATTACTGCTAACAAAAATTTGTTTCCAATTTAGTCTCACTAATTATGATTATTCCAGGGCAGAGCACTGTAGACATAATGCTCGTTGACATAATAGCACAGATGAGCTGAATAAGAATGCATCTAACATCATTACTTGGAACAAAGCTGCATCTCTTTATGTCCCTATTTTTCTATGCGAAGAAAAACAACACTGTAAGGATTTTAAAGTTTTTATCATTATGTACATAGTAAATGCTTTTATGGAAAATCTTATTAAACAAATTGCAGGCTGCAAGAAGAAAATAAAACAATAATTTAGTTTCTTATTCTACCACAGCTCATGTATAACTTCATCTGAGCTGTGCCTTTACCTTACAGTAAAAAAAAAGCTTCTCATATGTTTAAAAATTGCATCATCAAAATATTTAAAAATTTCTACCACAAGACCAGTAAAAATCTGAATCCAAAAGAAAAAAATAAGAAGCTTATTTCTGATCAGTTCTAGATCTCAGTGTGGATGACAAATATTTGAGATAAGAAAAAAATATATTCCCATCAATGAGCATAGCAAAATGTTCTATCTTCTAAGATTGTATCTATAATTCAAAGAGTTGGTAAATATATTTGGAAAAAATATTAGAAGATGCAATATCAAATATTGTTTATAGACTCCTTTATGTTATGAAGCAAACTGCTCCAGGGTAAGGCATAACCCAGCTGCAGAATAATCACTGGAAAAAACTGTTATAAAAGCTTTCTACATTATTGTTATTATTATTATTAATGTTTAACATTATTTACTAGCTCAATATAAGTTATCATGAATTATTAAAACTAGGCTTCACTTGTCTGAGTAAATGAAAATTTGTGATGCATTATCTTCTCTTGCTTTTTTGTTATTAAACAAATTCCTGATTTTAGTAAATTGCAATAGGTTTCATAGCTGCTAAATATGATTCAGCAAGTTTTTTCTGTGTTAGGGATTATAGTACATTTGTACATGTCTCTGTAGCATAATATAAACATAGCCTTTTTAAAGGAGAGCTTCTTGTTCAGCTTTTTAAAATATAATTGGGGATTCCTCCATAGGTTTATTTTGCTAAAGAATAAGCTATAAAATGCCTTCATGTTCTTTTTAAAGCTGTTTAATTAAGAGAAAAGTTTAATTCTTTGTTTAACATTTGATATCTAGAGCAGAAAGATACACCATAAAATTAAGGCAACAGAAGCAAAACTGTAGTAAGGATTAAGTGTGTCATGATTACAGAGCAGCTGCTCACACCCATTCTAGAGCTGGGAGGTCTGTAAATTCCCAGTAACCTAATAATCTGTTCCTTGGAAAGATTATGGACAGCCTAACTGTTGGCAACCATTGGAGGGACATTCTTCTGTTTTTCTAATATAAGGGACTTGATCTTCAATTTGGAAGATGAGTGAGCAGGCCACGATCCCTTCCAGTCTGTTGTAGTCTGTACAAAGTCATGTTCATAGAATTAGAAGTAAAAGAACTGAAAACAATGTGTAATTTTTATTATAGAAAGATGCTTTTGAATAAGTACCCAAATTATCTTTTTTAATTTACATAAGTGCACTAAAATAAAGACATGTTCCTTTTTGACATGTTCCTTTTAAAAAGATATGTTCCTATGTGTTGCTACAGATCTAATTGATGAATTTCTGTAGGGTAGGAAAAAAAGACATTCAAAAAAGTTTTCCATGGAGGATATAAAAGTGTACAAGCATAACATTGTGTAATAGAGTACAAAGCACCTCATCTCCCTCTAATTAAGACTCTTCCCCTTTAAATGCACTACTGCAATTATTTTTTCTATACTTAACATCTCCATTCAGAATTTGGGGTTTCTCATCTTTTGTATGTCCAACTAGTAGAACAGTCACCTTCATTAACTGATGTAAATATTTTACTACTTAATACCTTCTGTTTAGCAGTGTATGGACAGACTCTATTGGTCCTAATGTCCAAATATATTTAAGACCTTTGAGATTATAACCTCTGACAAATACTCTATTCTGCTTGGAAATTCCCTGTTCATTTTGTTCCTTCAGTTACAATTTCTATTAGAATATGAGAAGTAGCAGTCATACAGCCAGAGGTTGTAAAACTGAAAACTGCCTTTGATTAGTTTTTGTTTAAACAAAGAAATCAAGAGATTTGCTCTAGAAATTCACTTTCATATACTTTAAATGCTTTCATTTCCAAGAAGACTGTCAATATGCACCTATCTCAGAGGTTTTAAACCAAAAATGAAGTTTTGCTTTGGAATGTAGTACTTAGTGACAAAAAGGTATCAAAGATAATTATTTTTATTTTCTATGAGTATCATAGGATATCTGAAGAAAAAGTCTAATTTTAGTCATAATGTATGAAATAATGTATGAATACCATGAAACACATACAATTATATGAATATTAATATTGATGGTAACTAAGTTGTAATCTAACAGATTCCTTTCCCAGCTGCGAAGTGTTTTATATTAGTTTCCTCTTTTAAAGGTGTTTTATGTGAATGACAGGAGTCTCCTGCTCATACTGTTTCTATATAAACCCCAAACTTACATGGATTAGTGTACCTTAAGAAACGAGGGGGAATCATTCTAACTCCTCATTAACTTTGGAACTTAAACTTTCAGTAGATTGAATTCAGAACTAAATTCCATTGTATTCTCAATAAAGCAGTTTATGACTTATGGATTAGACAGTATTTTTATTAACAACTTTGTATTGGATAAGTTTTAAGTTAATACAATTATTAGAAAGTTCATTAGGAGGAAATTTAAGTTGCCAAAGTTTCTCACAAAGTTTTGAAACACAGAGCACTAGTCCAACAACTTGTCATCTGTTACATTTCAAACTCCTTGCCTGAGTAATCTAGTGTATGATTTTTTTTAAAATTTAAGATACTTTGTTTAGTGAACAAAAGCACAGTAAATGGCTCTAGTGTACACACTCATTTTTCTTCTTTGACGTATGAAATACAAAACAGGTCACACTAATTAATCAAACCTTTTAGCATAGTGGGTGGGGGTTTGTTTTCTTTTTAACTGTTTTATTTCTCTCCTTTCAGTAACTCCTCCTGATGTTCACTGCTCTGGCAATATGATGCGCAATTTACATTCTTTGAGTTACAAATTTGATTAGAAAATCATATTAGTCATCCTGTCTTATAGGATAAGTGCAGACAAAGAGACTGAAAGTCTGAAATCCCTGTAAGTACAGTCCAAAAAGTTTGTATTTGCCTTGATTAACTCCTTAGATTGGTGATACATATTGGATTACAGCCACGTTTAATAATGAATCTGCATTAAATCAGTACAATCAAGAAGAGAAGGATTACAGTCTATGGCATCTGTATTTATCCATCTAATAAAACTGTTCATCTGATGAGGTTATTAAAATTTTAAAACAACTGCCATGGTCTGCATAGATTATATTTCAATGACCTAATACAGTGGCAGCTAAGTGTAGGTCATCACCACAGAAAAAAAGGAAAAACACACACAGACACAAATGAAGACAAACATAAAATAAATGTTAATCACTGTTATTTTGTGTATCCACAAATACAGAGATGCCTAATGGGACATATGACTGTGCACCACCTTGACAAATAAAGGAAAGAGCTTTTAGGGAAGAATGGGACCAGCTTGCTCAATGTGACTTTTTGTCTAACCAACAGCCTTAAATTTGTAGAAGCTTAGCCATCTGCTTTTGATACGTGTCTGATTTCACACATGCAGTTCAACTTTTTTGTGACAGTACTGCTAGCAAAAAAGAGATATAAATCACATGTCCTTGACTTCTTGGTACTACAAAGCCCACAGAATATCTTATACCCTTCATATGCCTTTCCTGATAAAAGGAATGGTCCATTCAAAGTAAAGAAAAGACCATCGGGACAGATGCTTTGGCAATCTAGTTTGTCTTAAGATGGACTTCACACACAGTTGCAGTCAGAAGGGCTGCATTTTCTCTACTTGTTATTGCATCTTACTTAAATTCCCTGTAATCTGAGAGAAATCCACTAATACTAATTCAATTGTTAGTACACCATTGAACATCACATTATTTTCTTAATGTATGGCAATTATAGGAAATTCTATTCTAAATAATACAATTTGAATGCACTGTGACCATTTAAAGTCTTAAAAATTTCCTATTTCCAGCAACACATTTTTATCTTTCTTTCTACATCTAGAACTTAAAAAACAAATCAAAAACCCCCGTGATCTCCAGCAGTTTTTCCTTTAAAATTCTGCTCCTCAGAAGTGTTCATGTGTTCTTGTGGAAGTTTTCTTCTTAATGTTTTTTTTTTTCTCCAGGCTCATATGTTAGTGGTGATGACATGTATGAGGGCACCAGACAAAGCTCTAGATGGGATGATGTAAATTTCTTCTGGGTTCCCCTAAACAGAGTGTTGGACTTTCTAGTTATACTGCTGAGCAAGGTAATGCAGAATCACACCATAAAAGATGATTTCCAGAAATATTTTTATGATCCCAGTACCATGTCTACGCTTTTGGCTGCTCCTTGTGCTTCTAGAGAGAAGCTAATCTGCCCGTTTGATGCTTTGTCTGCTAGGGATGAAATTGCTCGGTCAGTTCGTAAGACACCTAGTGACCAGGGCTAAACCTCTTTTAGGAGTAGGGATGCTTGTAAGGAGTCAGCACAGAAAGTGCCAGTAGATGGTGCTCAAGGCTACTTAGCAGACACTGTGGCTCCTGTAGGACAGGTAAACCTATTCCTCATTGCGTTCTTCAGAGTGCTTCCTGCTGCAACTCTTGTCTCAAGTTCTTAACAAATCGAATTCCAGTTCAGGTGCTGGAATCTGATGCCCCCGAAATTTTTGAACCACTTAGATTTCTAGGGATGAATCTCAACTACAAAGCAGCACATTATACTTCAGAACATGCTCATTTTCATCCAGGTCTACTCCTTAGTGGCTTATGTAGATCTCAGTGATGTAAGGTTAATTCTTCATTGACTCATGAGATGTTAATTTTTTTTTGGTGATACTTAATCGACTTCTGAAACAGTGGTATTTGGTCCTGTGACATGCCTCACATCTGGAAAAGTCCATGTTATAGAAAGGAAGTTTAGGCATTAAGTTTCAAGAATAAAAGCAAGAGCTAGATAGATGAGGAATATAAGTTGCTGCTCTAATAAGGAAAAAGTCACCAAAATCATAAGTCAGAGTTAAAAGTTCCTGGGCAGAAAAGTGTACACTACTATTATTATAATGAGATGGCTGTGAAAAGAGGAGGGGAAAAAAAAGACCATCTAGGAACACAGAAAGACTAAACCCAAGGCTACACAGTTAGATGAAAGGTCCCTCTCTGCTGGCATACTGTTTCTGACAGTTGTTAATATCAAATCTTAAAGAAGTGCACAAGAACAGAGCAAGTGCATAGTCCTACTGCCCCAGCGTATTCTACTTTTAAGCCATTTGTGGCTCAGGGACTTCTACAGCCAGATATACTGTCAGTTGTTTCATACCTTAGATCAGGAGATAGGGCAACTGTGAGGCAGGCTTGGAAGTATGGTCAACATAAACCTTGAGAAAACAGTATGCCACTCAATGGTTCCATTTATTTACAATAAAGCACAAGATCTTCTAATCTAATTCAATTTAAGGGAGATTTGGAACTCGGATTTCCATTCTATGGTTTATGTCTTCACTACTGATCACTGCCTGGCTGAATCCCCTAGCACAGTGAGAACTCATCACCTGCAGCTACGTACCATTTATTCTCTCTGTCTCCTTCTCCTCTCCACCTCCTTTCCTCTCTTTGAATGGGTGATGGCATCTGGATATTAATCTTCACAGGGCTGGACATTTCAGCTGAAATAACTCACCCCTTTACGACCTACTCTTGTCTTTGCATCTCTTTTTATAAGCTTGGTATTCCTGAGCTGGTTCTTATCCTCTACAAATGTTGGAGGTTTTATAAGACAATCCTTATTGAGTCTAATTTATTTTTTTTTGTCTGTGTCAAGATGAACCAGAGAAAAAAGCTTTATCACCAAACTATTAAGTTTAAACAATGGGAGCCACGTGATATGCCTGGGTTCAGAGTTCTGCATCTTTTATGTTTATTTGGGTTTTGTTTGGTTTTACTTCTTTATTTATTCCTTTGGATAGGTACATGTTTATTCCTGATATAAACACGGAATCATTCTTGTGGGATTGATCAGGTGGCCCTACCCTTGGTGACATACCTTGATAATAACATTTGTTAAGGTAGGAATGTGAGTGTGAACAGTATGAGCGAATAAGGGAGCCTACACTACCAGAAAAACTTGTATCTGCTTGTGACCCGTGTGTCCTGTGGGAGGTGGGGATGTGTATTTGGCTGTGTGCACGCATCTCTGTGTGTGTGTGTGGTTAGAGCTTTGGGGATTAGTAACAGAAGGCTGGTTAGATATTTTTAGTAGTTCATTAACATTTTGTTAGCATCCACTATAGTCGTTCATCTGCAGTGTTACAGATACTCATCCAAAATGTATAGCTTGCTGATTGCTAGTTTGTTATACATTGCTTATACATTAATAAACCGTTTTGATTCTGATTTTATTTTTGCTCAAATGATGGAGCAGTTTCTCCCTCTGACAACTCCCACTACTGTCATTCCAGTTTTATCTTTAACAGTTGATATTGGTTTATTAAGTTCAGGATTTGGGAAGTCCTGTGGCTCTATCACTCAATGCTAGTAGAAGCCATCTAGTTTCAAGTAGTTTTTGAAAAATTTTGTTCTATGGGCTGATAGCTCCTGAAGTCTAGTGTAGGTACCTCAACATAGTTGATAAAATCATAGATGATAAAGTCTCCACTTCAGTCAGCAACTCAAAATGTATGGTAGATTACTAGTTTCTACTGTTCCTATCCTAAATGAAAGAATGTAATAACTCAAATGGTATGTAAAGGAGGACTGTCCCAGCCTGCTGAAATAAAGTATATTTTTCACATGCTACAGAATTAGGCTACAGAATTAGGCAATGACATATATAACTATTTAATGTAGAAGCCAAGATCTGTGCTATATCCAGCAAGTCAATATGCATATATAGAAAGAATCATAGAATCATTTAGATTGGAAAAGATCTTTAAGATCACCAAGTCCAACCATTAACCCAACACTGCCAAACCCACCACTAAACCATGTCCCTAAGCACCACATTTACACCTCTTTTAAATACCTCCAGGGACTCAACCACTTCCCTGGGCTGCCTGTTCCAATGCTTGACAACCCTTTCAGTGAAGAAATTTTTCCTAATGTCCCACCTAAACCTCCCCTGGTGCAACTTGAGGCCATTTCTTCTTGTGCTATTGCTTGTTACTTGAGAGAAGAGACTGACACCTGCCATATATAGATAAGAATAAGAAAAGTTATACTTAGAAAACACTGAAAAACAAGATTTTCAATGGAAATAAAAATATCATGAGCACAACATGTGCAAAGATTTCACTAGGGAAGAAGATCTTCTGCCCTTTGCAAGGTCTTTTGCATTTTTCTATGAAGCATCTAGTGTTTTCAACTGTGGAAGACTGATTGGCATACTGCAGAAGCTACAGTTTTGTCTAGGAGTGGCAAGTCCTATTAAAAGAAAAATAAAGGAGACACTTAGATAAAGGGAGGAAGTAAATGTGACCGAGACAAGATCCTAAGTGATCCTCCCAGTTTTAAAGAAAAATATTAAACAGTTATTTCTCAAGCAATAAGGAGGACAGGATCATTACACAATTTATTTTCATTTGCACTTCATAAAAAAATGAGTCAGAATATAAACTTGTTAAAGTGTTCTCTAACCTCATTAAGGAAGGTGCAACAATGTGAGTCGCCTTCAATAAAAGGAACATCAGCTAGAGGCATAAATATTGCCTTATATTTACATGTTATAGGTGCTTGTTTGCTTTATGTTAATAGCACCTTGACTTTTACCTTCTGGTTGAAATGCTTGGTGTAATTAATAATTAAGTAACTTTTTTCTAAATGGATATGAATACAGTTATCTAGCTTCACTGTGGGAGATTTTCATTCTTTTTTCTTTTGCAAGCATTTCACAATTCCAGAAAGGAATAAGTCCTCCAAAGTTGGAAATACTTTTTTGTTCTCATTGTAAAGAACAGATCACTTATTTAAGACCCTACTGTAGCATAGGAAGATATTATGATGGGTCCAGGCAAACCTGTATATTGTAGAATACACTGGTTTTTCTATACTAGCTGAACCTCCAGTCACCCACTTTTCTAGAGTTGCTGGAAGCCCAGTCATCTGAAATGGCGTCAGGCAGCTATGAATCAATTCCTAATTTTCCAATGACTGTAGCATAGGCTTAGAAATCTACTTTATGCGTAGTTACAAAGAAAAATTTTAGATTATATATTTGTCTTAACCTGGAGCTGAATCTCACCCTTTGTTTGTGATAACCTTCAGCCTTCTAATTAATTTAAGTGTTATTTGAGCTATATATTTTCCATAAAGTCTCTTAGTAACTTTGTTGCTTTGTGTATGTATATGCTTTCATCTTTATTATATTGATTTTTCAAGTTCATACAAAAACATTTCTGAAATTTATCATTCTCTTGCTATGAAATGAAATAAGAATATAGTGTTAAAGAGCAAGGGCAGCAGTCTAAAAAATCCTACGCTGACTTGAATATAACCCCTGCAATACCTACACAGTCATATATAATTGTATGATGTTATAAAGAAGACTGTGCTCAGGAAAATGTGCAGTATGAAGCATATTTCTCCCTTTACTGATAGACTATGTGTCTATACTGCTGCAAATGACTTTTACTTTCAGCAGACTGCCTTTGGCAGGTCCTCAATTAGTTCTTAATAAATTTATTCTATAGCAAAGACATTACAAGATGTCATTTTCTATAAGAAAAATATGGCAGAAGAAAAAAAAAAGAAGAAAAATTATGTAAAATTTGATATAGTAAAGGTGTCGATACAGGATGTTATATCAAAATCCACTGGAATACACAGTAACTGAAAAAATGTATTTCATTGGCTAATTATGAAAGAGAAGTAGTAGGTACTCAGATAAGAATGTCTTTTTGCAACAGCATTCAGTCCCTGGTGCCATTCATAGAACATAGAAAAAGAGATATGCCTAAGGGCCTATCTGAGGGCGCAGCTATGCTGCTACAGTGCAGAGCAGTATTGCAGACACTTAACAAAGATGTGGACATAACACAGTGCAAAGCCAGGTAGAAATAATAGCTCAAGTCCCAGAAGCATAATAAGTATGACTATATTATTTCCATTTGTGGACCTCACTTACTTGAGAGACACAAGTATCCCTGGACACCTCTATATGATTTAGACATATTGTGAATATTATTCTGAACTGAGTCTGGATAAGATGTTTAAGAGATTTTTTCAGCATCTCAGTTTCTCCATGTGTTTAAATGATGATCATGATATTTATATGTGATTCAAAAGAGACTGGGAGACCTAAATCACTGAAGTGTAAAACACTTTAAGAACTGTAGCTAAGCCCACTATATAATTATCTAGTAATCCTAAAGAAAATGGATTAAAAATTATAGGGTATGAGGATAGTGAGGGAAACAAAGGTAGGAATGAATAAGGAAGTTGCTTTGACGTTATTAGAAAAGATTTTTTTAATAAATAATTTGAGACCATCCATGTTTTGTTAGTCAGGGAGCTCTCACTTCTACCTTAATTAGAAATGGTCGCAGGCAGTTATAAAGTTCAAGGCAATATTCAACTCCATTTGGATGTTTCCTTCCTTTTAGATTTGCTGTGTCTATTTTTATAGTAGTTTGGACATTTGTAGTATAGAATCATAGAATCACAGAATGTTTTGGGTTGGAAGGGACCCCTAGAGGTCATCTAGTCCAACCCCCATAGCAGGGTTGTTGTTGTTGTTGTTGTTGTTGTAGTAATTACAACATATCATAATTCAGCATCTTCTCTGTGGAAGTCACAGCATTCCCATAGTAAAACAACTCCACACTCATGGGAAGAGACTGTTTTAGTGAGCTTTGAAAGGGAATGGAAAGAGCATCACTGACATAACATTTCAGGATAGCTTTTTCACAGAAAGTGAAAAGACCCACTTAGAACTTGCAACTGAGTGATATCTTTGGGGTCTTGTTAATATTCACTGTGCAAAAAGCCAAAGCAGATTGGAAAACCATATTGGAGTGCAAGGAACAGAGTGTATGGAGAAGTGACACCTGTGAATGAATAACCATATGGTTTCAGACTGGGGTGTGACTGAGATGGATCAACCAGCAGGAGAGGTGACAATCCAGGACTGCTCAGAAATGCAGGATTGGTTAGGCACAGAGACATTAGGTCCTGGCATGAATCAATAATACAAACCATTATGAATGTTGGAGTTAGACATTCTGACATTGCATAAATGTGTTAAGAGTGGAAGAGACCAGTTAGGTCACTGAGCTCAGTCCCCCACAATCAGTAAAGATGTTTAGTTCAGGTAAGTCTAGGGATCTTTTAAGTTTTCTGAAGATCAGGCACCTCACTTGAGACCCTCACTGTTGTATGACTGGTTTTTTGTATCTCTCTACTACTAATGTTCAGCAAAGGGTTGCTTTTATTCTGAACAGTTCCCCAACCTAGACAGGGGTTACCAGTGACTACTATACTGATAAAAGGCATAGATGTAGCCAGAGAGACTTCCTATCATAAGAGCTATTTTTCTGCAAGTTGATCTCTTAAGAAAGGTGATGGAACCTCTGACACTTGAGATATTTAAAACTGCACTGCACAAAATGCTAAGGAGAATATTGAAAAGAGCAATACTATACTAATAGATAAATGGAGCAGGTGACCTATTAAATCTTTTTAAGCTTCACCACCATTTGATAGCTTTTTTAAAGCAAATCCTGTACTGCCAAGTTCCAGTTGAAAGAAACATTGGATTGGAAAAAAATCTCTCAAATTACTGAATCTAGTTTCCTACTCTTGCAGACAACAGTGAAATAAATCCCATCAAGTGCTCTCTGGTGCAGCAGAAAGGTTAACGTATCAGGGAAGAAGATCGTTGTCAAATTTCTACCCTGCCTGAAGGTAGTAGTATTTCTAATAAAATATTTTTTAGAATAAGATTGTCAAGCCAAATTAATAAATTTTAGATCTTGGAGACCTCTGTAAAAAACTTCATATAGGCTTTTGCAGAACCAGTGTTCATTAGTGCCTACTTCTACCATGCTGTACAGAGGAAGCAAAACTTTAGCTGGAAAAACGTAGACCATAGGTACTGCTGAACACTTACTATGCAAAGTTTATCCAAGGCTATAGCAACCATTATTTGGTAACTATAGGTAAATGGTTTTATTTCATGGAAGAACATAGGTTTTCTTTCACACACAAAATACACTGATCAGCACTTTGAAATGGTAACAAGATCATTGAATTCTGTGGACTTTTTGAGAGTGACCTTACTAGGGAGTTACTTGTACATAACTCTCAGTGAGCCTATCAGCAGAATATCACTAAACGTATTGGAAGCTCACACTCAAGCCTGTTTGTCAAACCACCTTTACTAATGCACCCCTCTGCCTGCCTCAGTGTGGGCCTCTTTTCTCATTTCAGTCAGGCTTATTTTTCTCCTGAAGCAGGTATAGAAAGATAATCTGACCTATAAACTGTAGGAACACATCTAGGCCATTTCACTGGAAGTCTAATTGGTAATTTTCTTTGGTTTTGGCATCTGAAATGTAGATACTGAAGTATTTTACAGTTACGGAAGTGGTAAAGTCTGTTGTCATTCTGTTAACAGATGGGAAGGAAAGACCATGTATTTTATGGCCCATTTTATGAGGTGTCACTAACAGAGCAGTCTGTCTTCCTCTCTCTTGGAGAAGCAGTGTAGCCCAGATTAATGTTTTACTGAATACCTGAAAGAAAAACATAAATCTTGGTTGACTTTCAAGGATTACCTCCACCAAGCTCAAGAACTGCCCATTCCAACGTGCCAAAAGTCAAGCAAAGGTAGCAGGGTGAATGCATGGGTGAGCAAGAAATTCCTGACTAAACTCATACATTAAAAAAAAAAAAAAGTACAAGAGATGGAAGCAGGGGTACATGGCCAAGAAGGAATATAGAGATGTTGTCCAAGTGTGCAGGGATGGGATTAGGAAAGCCAAAGTCCATCTGGAGCTGAAACTCATGAAATTCAGCAAAAACAAATGTGAAGTCTTACACCTGGGGAGGAATAATCCCATGCCCCAGGACAGAATGGGGCCAACTGACTGGAAAGCAGCTTGACAGAGAGTGAATCAGGGCTCCTGGTGGACAACAAGTTGACCATGAGACAGCAATGTGCCCTTGTGGCAAGGAAGGTCAACAGCATCCTGGGTTACTTCAGGAAAAGCATTGCCAGCAAACTGAGGGAGGTGATTCTTCTTTACTCACAAGCACTGAGACCCCATCTGGAGTACTGTTCCCCAGTACAGAAGAGACATGGATATACTGGAGCTGGTCCACCAAAGGGCTGCAGGGATTACTAAAGAATGGGAGCATCTGTCATACAAGGACAGGCTGAGAGCGCTGAGATTGTTATTTGGACAACATTCAAACCTATAACCACAGAGCATGTCGAGACCTACAGAGATAGAGCCTTGAGTACAAGTCATTGTACACATGCCTGCAATTCCTTCCATTCTTCCATGTTGGTGAAGATCTCAAACTAGCATAAAAACTTTTGCCAGTATGCGCACAACTTCGGGCTCGGTGCCTGCTATGATCTCCTGCTTTCCTTTGTCAAGTCACTTAACCCATAAGCAAACAACTTCATGAATCGTTTCCACCAGTCAGCTGAAGGGGGGAGGATTCAATAAAAATACAGACAGATTGGATTCCTGGTTAGTAGGAATAAGGGAGGTTGGCAGGGGAAATTATGTTAGGTCCTAGCTTGAAATCATGAGGCAGCATAACTGAAATAGGAAAAAAGAGGATGAACAGCACATTTCTTACTTCACATCTCAGTTGAGCTATCACATGAACCATGACTGGCAATGATTATTGCCACCAGCATCCCCAGCTGTCATTGGCATTTGTTTGTGCACTGAATAAATTTGAGGATAAGCAATGTATATGTAAAATATACATAATTTGGAAACTCTTGTTCTTTCCAAAATATTGTTCTGTGATCATGTTAGGTCAGTTATGCTGGCTGTTTTAAATGTAGATATTACTATGACTTATTCTTCTCCATTTTTCAAAAAAACAAAAGAGTCTTTGGACTCAAGAGAGTGAAGAGATAGAATTTAAACCCAGACTGTTTGCTCTTTGTCCATGTAACAGCCAATTAGGGACCCCAGTGGGTCTCAGACAAGAACCAAATGCTTGCCACTGGATCTTCAACTTTTTTTAGAGTCATAATTCTGTTCTTTTTAGAGGCATACAAGGATGTGGGTAAAACTCGAACAATCCAAAATGTCATAAGGGGGAGTATTGTACATATGTAATCTGCATATTTCTTGTATCTGGTAAGCTAAAGAGTACTTCTTCCTACTTATTAAAAAAAAAAAAAATCAGGCATTAACCCTTGGATTCTTTATGAATGTTTTCCACAAGATAACCTATTTTATTTAGTAACACAGCAGGCAAAACTGGAAAACCCTGTTTTGCTTCCATCATTTTGCTTGCACCCTCAGGCATCTGTGGAAGTCAGTCCTTTCACAGAAAAACAACAGTAATATGAATACTACCATTAATGCAAAATCAATATTTCATTGATGTCTAAGGAGAATGTCTATAAAAACAGCATTCCATGTGTATTACTTGCTTTCTTGTTTATAAGAATTTTTATGTTCTAGCATTATGTGCTAACGATTGTTCCAATCAAAATTTTACCATCATGGTTTTGTCACCATCATACATTTGTCTGTTCATGCTCACTACACTAAGAAATAGAAGGGGTTTTTTGCTTTTATTCTGGCAGCTACAGTGCAGGCATGGAAATGCCAATTAGGTGATTCATATATCATTAATTAGATAATGCATATAGATTGTTTTGACAAAATAAAGCACTATTTATTCTAAATTTTTTTGAAATCAAAATAATGAGTAAATGTCACTTGCAGAATGTTTATGATCGACTGTGACCGAAGACGCAGAACAAATCAAGAAATATTTTAGTGCAAGCCTGAGACTGTGACACTCAAAGAAAGAGAAAACAGGTGAGCTTAATTGAACTGGAAGTGCCTAAAGGAGAGTAAATAGAGTAACTTCAGTCAGGAACTTGCCTCTTTTCTGATAAAAATAGCCTTTTCAGAAAATCTAGCTTGAAACAGATTTACTGTTTCAGTTGGTGGGTATATAGGATGAATAAATATGCTTTGGGTCTTTCTTTTTTGTTATAGCTTTTCTTTATTCTGCTATGGCCTTTTTTTCTTATTTTTCTTTCACACTGTTCTTATTGCTACTTCCACCAGAGCCAAAGGCAACATACATTCATACATTAGTTATTACACTTATAAAAAAAGTCTCCTAAGCATACATGCTTTGGCAGATTTCCTTGTACACGCAGCTCATCATTAGGGGATCATTAATTTCCTATGAATTTTGAATCTGTCCTGGATGATTATTTCAAAAAATTTGAGTTTGGGATGCAGCTGAATAGGGCAGAATTATTATGAATCAAATGAAAAATGTTGAGGTATTAAAATACATTGGGTTCTGAAACCTATTGAGAATTACTTGATTTATGGATCTAACACCTACCTAGGTGTTAAATGGTGTAAAAAAAAAAAAGATGTCAGTAATAATCTGGTTACTTTTTAGTACCTAATTATTACCACACAAGAGACTAGGCTAAAGAGTGAAAAAACACAATGCCTAATAGATTTCAGAAAGTTTTTTTTTTTTTCTAACCCCTTTTTCTGGCTACAGATAATGATATTATTATTCTAACAAATATTACAAAGTTGTCAAAAAAAACTTTAAAAATATATACAGAAAAGAGGTATAAGACAACAAGTATCAGGTGTTTAATTCTTTATCCCTTAACTGGACTGTAGCTCAGAAGTGAGATCATCTCGGAATCTTTTTCCTTAAAACTGGATCAGTACAGAGAGCACAATCACTGAGACACACAGCCATAAGGCACGTTTTTAAAGACTCATTTTGAATCTTATTTTGGATAAGGTGATGCAAATGGGGCTTACTGTATGTCTTTTTCGTGGTGTTTGTGTGTCTTATACATAGAGTAAAAGAAGCAAATTCCTGGCCCATTTACTGATTCTTCAACACTTGACAAAAAGCATTCAGGAGAAGCATTTACCATACATTTTACTGGGACAAGATGAAAGCAATATAGTAATTTTGGGAAGGAAATCTATTTCTTCTGGGCACCTGTTAGACAGATCTTCAAGGGTGTTTTATTTGTGTGGAAATTAGTGTGGAGAGAGGAGGGAATGATCTTGTCCTATTAGTTCCTCAGGTTTTTTTGGGTTCCCATTATCGTCTTTCTATTTATGCATCTTTTTACTCTGCTGTTCTTTAAATGAAATAAAATAATCATAACTAAAAGAGTTACAGAGGGAGCCTCACAGTTTTCTATCATTTTTCAAGAAAACAGACACCAGCTTTATTTTCTTTTCAGGCATTATTCTATCATTCTGAAGTAATCTCTCCTAAAAGGTGATTGTAATGGTATTTTTAAGAAATTGCTTTAAAATTATGATTGATATTTTATGACCAACATAAATCAAACCAATATTATGTGAGGCTGACTTGTTTTCTTTGCCTGATTGCTTAATTTGGATCCAAAGCACAAATTGCTAAAGGAAAGATAAGAAATCCAAAGTTGCATTACCTGTGCATACTGAAATCTGAAGAAATGAAGGATGCAAAATTAAGCATAAAGAGAGCAGATAAGAATAAAGTTAGTGAATTTGAATAAAGCCATTTTAAGACTTGATGATTGCTGGCATGTTCTAATTACTGTATCAGGACATCTGAAGAACAATCAACAGAACCAGAATAATCAAATATTTGCCCTGATATTTATGCTCAATGCAAAGACACCATATGAGTAGCTTAGTTGCACCGCTTTATTTTTTTGTATTACAACTTTATGGGTTGAATCTTGAGGCAATTGTGAGAATTTTATTGAATGAAATGCCTAAACTCTTGTGTTTATCTTGAGTGATTCTTACTCAAGAACACTTATCAACGAAACATACTGTCATCTTGCTCACTCAAACCTATTCAAGGACACTCGTAATATGGAAAAACTGGGGAGATCTTTCAGCACACTTTGAGGTTTGAACATGTTAACTTGTTAAATCAGGTTCCTTTTCACTGGCTCGTCAATAAAAAGGCAGAGACACTGTGGAGTGTTATTTCTGTAGTGAATAGGATTTCTGTAGAAAGGGAAATTCAGGGTTAACATTGCAATATGAAGCTAGTTCAGGAACTCTTTCTTAAGCAACATATAACAGAGGATGAACTCTCAGCTGATAATGAATTTCTAATGGAAAAGATTGTGTACAAAAATATTGAAAGGGAGCATAGCTTTTAGATGGTTAGGACCTTAATATCCATTTTAATAATAAATTAGTTAAGTTTGATAATACATAACAGTATCTTTGGGGCAAAGGATCAGTCAGAGACTAGCTGATACATGGTTATTCAGTATCTTCACATTCAAAATGTTGCAAAAATTCATGAGCTGTCATCAACCTGAACAGAAAATAGTAGCATAGAAATCATGCCTCTAGTCTTAAATCTAACCCTGTTTTCCTTTTCTTACAGAGCTTTACAGTGACTACTTTTGAAAATTGTAGCCATACATTTTTATCAATTGCAATGGAAAATCCCCTTAGTTGGTGCATTGTAGTAAACCTGCGTAAATCAATTGTCAATTCACTATAGAAAGCAATCTTCTACCTATCAAACATGTCAGTTATCTGTGCGTCTATGAATAATCAGTGATTCAAGTGTGGCACAGTCCTTCTCTAGCTCAGTACATGGCTTTCAAAACCTTCTCCTTACGAGCATCATTTATCATTCTGTCTTACCTAAAGAAGGGCAAGTACAAGTTAGTTTGGAATAAGAAGCTTGCTTATTTGTCCAGTTTTCTGGAAGCTGATGGAACCTTTTGTCCTCATGTAGATCTGTCAATCTATCACCATCCATGAATTTCTCCTACAAGTTACTCTTGTGTCTGTTATATTGTTTGTATGAAAGCACAAGCTGACAACACTTATTTCTGGTCAGTGAAGTGGCCTACAGACATAGAAAATTATTTTCCTCTGTATGATGTACATGAATTACATAAGGTAAATGTTTAATTTTTTCCAGATATAGTTTTTCACTGAAACAATTTGGCCTAAGTGTTCTGTTAGGAAAAAGAATACAAAGTTGGTCTTCGAATATTACAGAAGTGACTACCGACTTTCTGTGGCTCAACATATAGCGCAGCTGGTTACCTAATCATAAATGTAGGTGTAGCAAGCAGCGCCGAAGCTTCCTGTGTCCTCTTTGCTCACTCCTGTCCAGTGGCTCATGTGCTGCACTCGGCTCAGCATGGCCTACATTGTTAGAGCTACAGAGCACGAAGGGAAGTGAGGAGGCTGAATTTTATGTGCTGCTTAATATACTATTTCAGCTTTGATTGATTATGTAATGTTATACAGGACAGGTAACTTTTAAGTTCATTGCTCAGCTACGTGTAAAATAATGTTGACAACAACGTAGGACTATGGAGAGGACCAGTTAAGTAGAGGCATCAGTTGTGGTTAGATTTTGGAGATTGTTATTGGGGTCTTTTTGAAGCCTGTTCCTACAAACACTTCAGTATATTGAGATATTTTTAGACTGTCTTTTCGAGGATTTCTGTCTGTTAATGGTCTCTCACTCTGCTTCCTCTATAAGATAAATTCAATTTCATCACTGCTTATCAAATCTGTTTAAAAGGTTGTGATCTTTCTTTGATGCTGTGGAGAGTTATCCACACCTCTTAAAGCTCTGGATTTCATTGCTGCTCTATCTTCTATTTAGCACTGCTATGAGCACCTACTTATGCTATCGCAAAGTCAATTGATCCCTTTTCTTAGCAAGTACTCCTGTATGAGTATATCAGGACTTAAATAGGCTTTATCTGTTTCTATGTGTAAATTGACATATGAGTTCTCATCTATTATTTCATTTCCTCTGCTGTTTGATGACCATTTTAGAGCCCAGTTGTGCACCACCACAACAGCAGACAATCCATCTGGCCTATTTTAAAACTAAAGCAGTGGATTTGTCTACACCATAAGGCCCAGACAGTGACATACTAGCACTTCATGCACTTTGGATTGATGGATTTTGTTGCAGCTTCTATCTGACGCCTGGTGCAGTTCACAGTGTGGACATTAACCATGGCACTTCTCCAGGTATCTTGATTTTGAACAGGCTTAAACATGAGTTAAATGTTCAGTCCTGTGAAAACTATAGCACTTTTGAGAATGTGCAGAAGCACTTGTAGCGATAGACAGTCTGAGAACTTTAAGGGTGTAAATAAACATTCAAGGTGCTTAGAGCAGAGGGTCCATGAAGTTCAGCTATGAAATTTAGGTGCCTGATTTGTTTTTTGAATCCAACATTTCTTTGCCTAATAAGGGTCTGGTGTTAGCAATGAAACCAGACATAACACAGAAGAGTATTATGCACCAATTGTACCTCTTGATCCACCTTGCACCTAGTCCAAGGCTGTGTTCTTTACACAGGATGCAAAACAAAACCTCTGCATTGTGTTAGAATGATTGGCAGCTGGCAGAGAGACAGGGTCGTTATTGGCTTGAAGTATCAAATGAATTTTCACCTCTCTTCCTGTGGTGGGTTGACCTTGGCTGGATGCCAGGTGCCCACCAAGCCACTCTATCACTCCTCAGCCGGACAGGGGAGAAAAATATGATTAGATGCTCACAGGTCAAGGTAAAGGCAGGGAGATCATTCACCAGTTACCATCGCAAGCAAAACAGACTTGACTTGGGAAAATTAATTTAATTTATTACCAATGAAATCAGAGTAGGATAATGAGAAATAAACCCAAATCTTAAAACACATTTCGCCACTCTTCCTCTCTTCCTGGACCCAACTTCAGGTTGCCCGGAGAGGTAGTGGAGGCCCCATCCCTGGAAACATTCAAGACCAGGTTGGACGGGGCTCTGAGCAACCTGATCTAGTTAGCGGTGTCCCTGCTCACTGTGGGGGGGTTGGACTAAATGACCTCTAGGGGTCACTTCAAACCCAAAACATTCTATGATTCTATGAACTTCATTCCCAATTTCCTCTATCTCTTCCCATCCAGCGGTGCGGGGGGACAGGGAATGCGGGTTGGGGTCAGTTCATCACATGTTGTCTCTGCCACTCCTTCCTCCTCAAGGGGAGGACTCCTCACGGTCTTCCCTGCTCCAGCGTGGGGTCCCTCTCACAGGAGACAGTCCTCCATGAACTTCTCCAGTGTGAGTCCTTCCCACAGGCTACAGCTCTTCACGAAATGCTCCAGCATGGGTGCATCCTTTCCGTGGGGTGCAGTCCTTCAGGAACAGACTGCTCCAGCGTGTGTCCCCTGTGGTGTCACAAGTCCTGCCAGGAGCCTGCTCCAGCAGCGGCTTCCAACAGGGTTACAGCCTCCTTCAGGCACATCCACCTGCTCCGGTGTGGGCTCTTCCCCAGGCTGCAGGTGGAGATCTGCTCCACTGTGGACCTCCATAGGCTGCAGGAGGACAGCCTGCCTCATCATGGCCTTCACCATGGGCTGCACGGGAATCTCTGCTCCGGTGCCTGGAGCACCTCCTCCCCTCCTTCTGCACTGACCTACAGAGTGGTTCCTCTCGCATTTTCTCACTCCTCTCTCCCAGCTGCTCTTACGCAGATGATTTTTCCCCTTTTTAAATATGTTATCCCAGAGGCACTACCACAGTCGCTGATCATAGAATCATTTAGGTTGGAAAAGAACTTTAAGATCATAAGTCCAACCGTTAACCTAGCACTGCCATCCCACCACTAGACCATGTCCCTAAGCAATGGTGGGCTTGGCTTTGCCAGCAGTGGGTCTGTTTTGGTGCCAGCTGGAACTGCCTCTGTCAGACATGGGGGAAGCTTCTGGAATCTTCTCACAGAAGCCACCCCTGTAGCCCTGCCACTACCAAAACTTTACCATGCAAACCCAATATATTTCCATATATCGCACTCATAAACTGAAAAGTCAGTACATTATATCAGTACATATTTAAGACCCTTTCTTAAGTTACAACAGGTGAAAAGTTGACAAGCATGCACCAGAGCAAATACCCTTCAGGTTCAGAATTTAACATTCAGCATTTGCTTTGAAAAAGACCAAATAAAAGTTTGAGCTGAGTGGGTTTCATGTGCAGAGGTCAAAATTATTTAGCAAATCACCTGGGACACACAGTCTGAATTGTCATTTCTAATGGGGTCTTCATGAATTTTCAGGATGGGCTTTGAAGTCAGAAACACAGAGATCTGAAGCTGCAGTTCTGTATACAAATTTAAGAAAAAGAAATCATATTACACATCCCTTTTCCTGTACGATCACATTAGAAGTTGTCATAGCAAGATGTAATCATATTTAGTGCCTGACAGTTAAACACATTAGAAAAATGTGGATTTGTGAACTTGGCCTTTAGTTGTGAGTAAGAGCTAAAAAGAATATTCCATAGTTCTGTTGTGATCCATGATGGTAGCTCAGCTATTTTTGCTAATTGCAAAAACTGTCTATGAGACATTCACAATAATTGGTTAGAAGGATTGAATCCTCATGAGGAAAGAGTCAAATCTCTCCTTGCCTTAAGCATAATTTTGGCTCACAGCTTTGTGGTGCTTTCCCAGCTACTGGGTTTAATGTTAGTCTTCAGCATTGTAACTGAAAACAAAAGTTGTTTTTATTTTTAACTGCTTATTCCATGGTGGAAATGTTAATAAAATGCCGACCTGGAGAAAGGGCCTAGCTGTAGGAATGCTGAACTGCTGACCAGATGAAGTCAATAGGGACTGGGAATTCATAGAATCATAGAATGAATCATAGAATCATAGAATGTTTTGGGTTGGAAGGGACCCCTAGATGTCATCTAGTCCAACCCCCCCGCAGAAGCAGGGACACCGCTAACTAGATCAGGTTGCTCAGAGCCCCATCCAACCTGGCCTTGAATGTTTCCAGGGATGGGGCCTCCACTACCTCTCCGGGCAACCTGTTCCAGTGTTTCACCACCCTCATTGTAAAGAACTTCTTCCTTATATCTAGTCTAAACCTACCCGGGTTTAGTTTAAAACCATTACCCCTTGTCTTGTCACTGCTGGCCCTACTAAAAAGATTTTCCCCATCTTTCCTATGGGCCCCCTTTAGGTAATGAAAGGCCGCAATCAGGTCTCCCTGCAGCCTTCTCTTCTCCAGGCTGAACAAGCCCAACTCCCTCAGCCTGTCCTCATAGGAGAGGTGCTCCAGCCCTCGGATCATTTTTGTGGCCCTCCTCTGGACCCGCTCCAACACTTCCATGTCCTTCTTTTGTTGAGGGCTCCAGAGCTGGACGCAGTACTCTAGGTGAGGCCTCACCAGAGCAGAGTAGAGGGGCAGAATCCCCTCCCTCGACCTGCTGGCCACGCTTCTTTTGATGCAGCCCAGAGTACGGTTGGCCTTCTGGGCCGCCAGCGCACATTGCCAGCTCATGTCCAGCTTTTCATCCACTTTCAGCACTCTCAAACAAAAATCATAGGGGTAAAATTTTGACCCCTGTAAACATAAAACTTCAATGGATTTCAGTGAAACCAGGATTTCATGCTAAATCTCAGAAAGTAGGTGCCCAAGATGAAAAGTGCCCAAACTAAGAGCCCGCTTTGGAAAACCGGCTTTTGAATGACATACTAGAATTCACACAAGGAGTCATTGTCAGAACTGAGATGAACTCATGATTTCCTGGCTCTCACTGATTGAAATTCCTTCTTAGAACTGGCTAGTGTAGCAATAAAAGCAAATTTTGTACTGCAATCATTTCTGATACTGTGTTCAACTTTATAAAATATGTTCCTTGGGGGTGAAATTAATGAGTAACACATAAAGACTGCTTATTCACACTTTATGCAGCTGCACTTACGAGAGGATTGGGAAAGATGAAATCCAGCCTCGGTACAAGGCCATGATGTGATGTGGCCAAACTTCAGGGGGTTGTGGCTTTCATTTAACCTTATAGGCTGGAGTAATAGCTGTTGAATCTCTGCATGTTCTTCGTAAGGATTCCAAATGACTTGATCTTGATCTGATGTTTTGTAGCTCTTTTCCAAGCCTATTCCTAAATGCTTTGCCACAACTCTGCTTGAAGCAGAATCAGGCCTTCTTCCATGGCTTTCATACAGGAGGAATACATTCCTTCTTCTCACAATTCCTTTATCAACAGCTTCTGCATAGGATTTACTTATTGCGGTTCTGTGAGGTTGATGACTTCAGGTAAGTTATGGGTAACCCACAGAAAATGGCTCAGAAAATTTTTCTCTGGCACTGTCTATGCTATTTGGATAATAATGAGCTTTCAGAGAGTGCTGTATCCTATCATTCACAGCCCAGACATTAACATATGTAAGGCTTATCAGTTAAATGTGAGCTGTGGAGAACAACGTAGGTTCTGGTTTGTGCTGCTTTTAGATAGGCAGTCCCAATTTTTAGCAAAGAAAGGGGGAAAAAAAAAGCACACCATAAGAATCTTTGTTGAGAAGGGGATAAGAATTAAATGAGACCTAATATATCTTTCTCTTCTCTGGTTATGCCCTTTTCACCATGCAGGCAAGGGGATATATTGCATGATAAATCATATATTGATGACTCTCAAATTATTTGAGAGCATTTTGTTAAGTAATATTAATTTGTTTCAGATGCTGCCCTCTTTCTTATGAAAGGCACACACAATTCCCTTCATCAGGAGTCTGTCTTCTGAGGCCTAAATATTACCAACTTTGTTAAATCAAAATTTCTTCTAAAAATCAATAGGATTTGGACTGCAGAAAGACTGGAACTGAGCTACGGAGTTTGGCTGTAAAGTAGAGGGGCTGGATCATATACTCACTAAGGTACAGTAACATTAGTAAAAAGGCTTTAAATTGAAAATGTGTTTTTCTAATCTCAAATAGATTATTCTCTTATTCACAAGCCAGATTTTGCTGTATTTTTACATAGTCTTCTCTTGTGGCAGGCTTCCTGTGTGGTAAGATAGCATGTACAGCATATCTACGTGCTAATTTGCCAGCTGATGGGAGTTCAGCCTGCCCCTACTTGCAGTTAGCTCGACGTCATATAAACAGGGATAGCTCATGTCTAAGGCCAGGCTAATATTTGCGTTAGCTTATCTCCAGCACTGCTACCTCACTGCAGTACCATTGTAATTACAGAAATTGCATGACCTTCAGTACAAGAGGAGTTTGGAGATGGAGAGTGGAGTGAGATCATATCAGAATGCCAGTGTAGGCATGTCCAGTGGTGTTAATTAGGGTGGGAGATCCTATCTTCTTAATATAGTAGATAAAGATAAAGAAACATTCATAAAGGAGGAAGGTAGATGAAGGATAAATGTATTAATATAGAAGAGGATGAGAATCCCAGGCTTGTCAGAAGCAAGAGCTATACTGAATATTATGGATAACTTCCTCAGAAAGAAAATAGGCTTAATGTATTGAGCTTGAAGAGAATTACATCATACTTACTTATTATCCTACTTGCAGTCTTTTTAGGTGAGCTCCTAAAAATACCAGAGGTAAACATAAACATCATCTGATTCCAAAGACACCCTGATGAAGACCGAGTTAGAGATGTAGCTCTAGAAAAATATTTGTTTCACCTCTCAAACAGATGATATCTTTTTAAATCCCTCTTGGATTGTCCCACCTACTTTGTTTAACAGTAGACTGACGTGGTAGTATAAAAAAGAGGATCTATTTATGACTTCCCATGTTAATCACATTGTAAAATAATCACTTTAAAAACAAATGGCTGGCATATTTAAAAGTATTCCTTCTATAAAATGTTAATCTAGAATTTCCTGTGTTTGACTACCCCTAAGACTAATCCTCTAGCCCCTGCTTTTATATAAATATTCACAAAACATTTCAGTTGTTAGAACTGTTCTTGCTGTTGGTCTATTAAGTTAAGCATTTGCCCTTATTGCTTTGTCATGAAGATTAATTTGTCTTTTCTGTTTATTTTGATGATGTATTTGTAGCAAACAAAAACAACGCCCCTAAAAACTTGGGAATCTAAAATACCCTTCTAAAAATCAGCAAATCAAAATAGATCACCAGACCAAAAAGGATGAAAGCTTAGAAGAGAGTTACTTGCAGATTGGTTAGACCTTTTCTTACTGTCAACTTTCATAAAAATCAGGTGAAGTAATTTTCCTTCTTTTTGAACGCTTGCATTTTTATTACACATTTATTTCATTTTTATTCAGCAGGCATTTTCTTTACACTCTTTTTTGTGGACCCTCATAACATATGTCTTGTCACTGGTTTTGGAAAGTATTTGTCCCATTCAGTGTTGGGGCCCACAGGTAAAAGGGAATGAAAATAACTATCATTCTTATACAGTTTTAGTGTATCTAGAAAGTGCTGTAAATGTTATTTTTTTATATGTATATTTTTTGTAACTCTTATCTTCTATCGATACTTTCATAAAAAAATAAATAGTTCATCTTAAGATATCAGATTTTGTTGCAGAGCTGGCTAGAGTAGAATAAAATTGATGTGCTTGTTTAGATTATTTACTTGTTTGAAATGGTGACTATCTATCTTCTCTATTCTGAAGATATGAAAGGGATCAGATTCATTTGATTACTTCTGAACATAATTATGTTTTCTTCCTGGCAACATGAACTTAGTAAATTAATATAAGAAGGCTCCAGAAGAATTCTTACACACTATTTCTTACTGGAAACAAAATAAAGACCCCACTGAACATTTAATGTTATGAGGTAATTCTGAACTCTTCCCTCTGTCTATAAAACAGACTAAATAATGCCTTTCTAATTTAAAAATATACAGTGCTTCGTAACTTCTTAAGTATTTTCAAGTTATTATGCAAAATCTTCTATACCATTCCAAATATAAGCACCCCTAAGACAGTGAGGTTTCTTAATTGCCAGCTGCAGAACACGGTTTTTTTCAAAACCTGGTGATAAAGTATACAAAGTTGTTTGTGTAACAGGCAATACTGAAGTGATTCATTTTCTCTCTTGTTTATCTGGTTTTCTTTCAACACAGCTTTGTAAGAAAGATATGTACAAGTGGCATGGAAATATATATATTATTCAGCTCACTGAAAAGAAACTGTAGGAATTGCATATATTCTTAAAACTAATTTCTTGTTTTCACATGGAAAGGACAACTTTTTCAGAGGTTACTATACAATGTGACCTTTTTGAGACTTGCAAGTTTTCAATTAGATTTTGAATCTGAGCACACCTGTAAAAAAGAATGATTGAGACAGAAATGTCTTATAAGCAGAGAAATAAGGTTGAGGTCTGACATGATCTCACATCCAAAGATTTCATTCATAAAAATGCATAAACAGAATATTAAAAAGTGTTTGGGATTGGAAAATGGAGAACAATTTGTCTAATGGTGTTGTAGTTTTATTTATTTATAGATTATATTGATCTGTCATCAACTGTGAAACAAACCATGTTGCTGAGTCAGCTTCCCCAGCAACCTCCCATGCAAACAACACTTTCATTAAAGTATGTATTTACAACAAAGATATTTCTTATAGCATACTCTAATTCTATTAGGCACTTTTGGGAGATGACTACATATTATATTTTCTTCTGACGGTGAAAACTGGCTAACAATGATAACTCAAGGTGTTGAAAAGAAGTAGAACATAAATGCTTTTTCCTTTCCTTCCCTGCCTTCCTAGAAGACAGAGAAGGAAAAGACTTAGAGAACGCATCTCAAATTGTGGGGTTCCAATCCTATTTTTGTTGTCTGTAGGGTCTTCTACCTTCTGAAAAGTCAATGGGACTTGATAGAGTATAAGTATGAAAAAGATGTAGATTTCAGATTGCAAATTCTCCTTGTAAGGACTCCCAGTGTACAAATTTCACAAGTGGGCCTTCATCTCAGCTGAGACTGTTACAGCACCAATGTTATTCTGAACAGCTGCAAATACAATGGGTTATTATTTGTATTTATACCATATCAGTACAACTTGATGTCTTTAAACCTAAAAAATCTGAATTTCTAACATGCTGATTCCCATAATAATCATATACAGTAAGAGTGGCAATCCTTTTCCACATATTAATTTTTGGGGGTGTGTATTCATCTGTTATTCTAGATGTTTTTATTGTGTTTTCCACGGTAGTCTCTGGTTTCTGCAGAACTTTTATGTTGCTTGGACAGCTGTCATGTCACACCCAAGCAGACTCTATAATATAAATGCAGAAGATTGCCTATAGGCATCTCTTAAAGGATTGAAATCTCGGATGGTTGCTCTTTTGTGGTGGTTTGACCCTGGCTGGACACCAGGGGCCCGCCAAAGCTGCTCTATCACTCCCCTCTAACCGGACAGAGGAAAGAAAAGTAAATCAAAAGGGCTCGTGGGTCGAGATAAGGACAGGGAGAGATCATTTTATCAGTTACCATCATGGGCAAAACAGACTCAACTTGAAAAAATAATGAATTTATTATCAATCAAAATCAGAGAAGGAGAGGAGAAAAACTGCTAGATCTCAAAAACCTTCCCCCCACCCCTCCCTTCTTCTCTGGGCTCAACTTCACTCCCAGTTCCTCTACCTACTCCCCCCAGCAGCGCAGGGGAATGGGAATGGGAGTTGAGGTCAGTTCATCACATGTTGTCTCTGCCACTTCTTCCTAGGGAGAGGACTCTTCCCCTGCTCCAGCGTGGGGTCCCTCTCACGGGAGACAGTCCTCCACGAACTTCTCCAACGGGAGTCCTTCCCACAGGCTACAGTTCTTCATGAACTGCTCCAGCATGGGGGCATTCTTCCGTGGGGTGCAGTCCCTCAGGAGCAGACTGCTCCAGCGTTGGGTCCCCTGCGGGGTCACAAGTTTTGCCGGCAAACCTGCTTCAGCATGGGCTCCTCCCTCCACAGGTCCGCAATGGCTTGCCAGGAACCTGATCTGGCACAGGCTTCCCACAGGGTCACAGCCTCCTCCTTTCAGGCATCCACCCGCTCCAGTGGGGGGCCCTCCACGAGCTACAGGTGGATATCTGCTCCACCATGGACCTCCATGGGCTGCAGGGGAATCTCTGCTCCGGCGCCTGGAGCACCTCCTCCCCCTCCTTCTTCACTGACTTTGGTGTCTGCAGGGCTGTTTTCTCTTGCATCCTCTCACTTCTCTTCTGTCTCTGGCTACTGAGACACAGCCAGTTTTCTTCCTTCTTAAATATCTTATCACAGAGGCGCTTCCAGTGTCGCTGATTGGCTTGGCCTTGGCCAGCAGCGGGCACAAGGAAAACTTCTAGCAGCTTCTCACAGAAGCCACCCCTGTAGCCCCCCCACTACAAAGACCTTGCCACAGAAACCCAATACATCTTTATATAAGAATTTTGGCTGTTGTCAAGAAATGTCTTTCATGGATGACTGTTGCCAATCTAAATGGCATCACTGTTAAATAAGGGGGTTTTGTTATACATTTGAATTTACTGAGATCAACCAAACACGTGTTTATACTCCATGCTGCACAAAACCTTTACACTCCAGAACCTGCATTTTCATTTCAAAACATGAAATTTCTGTACCCATATGGCTGCAAAATTAATCTCTGAATTATGAATCAAACACATTTCACACAGCACTATCATTTTTTTACATCCCTTTGGTAAAGAGGTTTTCTTTGCAATGTTCTTTTCCTTTATGTAAAGATGAATTAGAGGTGACAGGGAATCTATAAAAAGAATATGCCATTTCACATGGTAGACTACGTTTTATCAGAATAAATGTTGATATCCTGTCTTATAAAAGTCCTTCCATGATCATCAGACATTATGAGTGAATACGCTATGTTCAGTATATTTTTAATTAAATACAATGCTTATGGTATTTAAAATACAAATTCCAAGAACTTTGGTGACTTTTTCAGATAAAATTGAATACTTTTCATCACAATTGGTCTTAACAGGATAAGCAATTGTTCTTTGCCTTTTGTGTTTCTACCCTTCAAATGCTTACGCAAGGTAAAAATATACACATGGTTGTTATTTATCTAAGGTAATCATATACCCATAGTTATTTGTTTAGACTATACAAGCCCAACTTTAGTTCTCTTTTAGTTCTTTTTTTTTTTTTTTTTGTCATACGTCTGATTTTCCATCATCTTACTCATTCTTGTTGCTCTGCTCCTGGTTCCTTCTAATTTTTTTCTAACTGTTTAGGATAGTGTTGTGGTTTAACCCAGCAGGCAGCTGAACATCACACAGCTCACGCTCACTCTCCCCCACCTCAGTGGGATGGGGAAGAGAACTGGAAAAAAACCATAAAACCTGTGGGTTGAGATAAAGACAGTTTTATTAAACAGTAGAGGAAAATTATTATTATTATTATTATTATTATTATTATTATTATTATATACAGCATATACAAAAAAAATTATGCACAGTGCAATTCTCACCACCCACTGGCCAATGCCCAGCCCATCCTGATAAGTGGTCGCTCTCCCCTCGGTTAACTCCTCCTGAGCATGACTTCATATGGCATGAAATATACCCCTTTGGGCAGTTGGGGTCAGCTGTCCTGGCTGTGCCCCTCCCAGCTTCTTGTGCACCTGGCAGTGCATGGAAGCCGAAAAAGTCCTTGACTGGTGTGAGCACTGCTTAGCAACAACTAAAGCATCAGTGTGTTATCAACATTCTTCTCATACTAAATCCAAAACACAGCACTATGCCAGCTACTAGGAAGAAAATTAACTCTATCCTAGCTGAAACCAAGGCAGATACTAAAACTGAACAAAGCATGAAAGATACAATTTAACAGAAGTATATAGAAATAAATTGTAAACCTTCAGAATATATCATCAGGAGACAAAAATACCTCTTGCCAATGTTCAGGATTCCACTGCATTACAGAAAGTCGTGTAAAAAGTTAGCTTTCTGATTTACTGCATATATGTCCTTTACTGAGTGTAATAAAAGAATCTCCTTTAGCCATTAATGTCATGCAGCCTAATACAGACCATATACTGTCCTTGATCCATTGCTGAAAGGTCTGGCAGGAGATTAAAATGTTTCATGCAAATGTCAAGGTGCCTATGTCCCTTGGCTTGCCCAGTAAGTAGTAGGATAAAATAGGGTAATTGTTGTTAACCTTCTCTGAGTACAGTTGTTCTTAATAATGCTTGGAAATAAATCCTGCCACTTTTCAAAAAAATAAAAAATGTATAATAATAGAAAGCTGGAAAACTAACTCTTCAGGGTTTCACTGGGCTAGGGCATTAGTGTAAATAAGTATAGCTTCATTTGACAGAGTTAACTGAGGCAAACTAAGAGCCTGACCTATATGAGCAGATTTGCAACATATAAGCAAAAAATTAACTTGAATACTGGGCATTTTTTAGAAATTGCTAGAAGGTGTCATTTGGGATTACAACCAGTTTTTGACCTCAATTTATAAAGTATGTTAACTAAAGAAATGTTGCATGGACAGATTGAGTAGGGAGGGGTGATATTTGTTCTTTCATTGAAGGTCAGCTCTGGGCAAGTATGTTTCTTACTCCTGCAAATAGTATTCAAGTTAGAATTTGGTAGTGCTTGGAACAGAAGTGCCAAGAATCAAATTCCAAGGTGGCTCACAGGAATTTATTTCTGAGATCACAGACACAAAAGAAAATCAAGTGTTTGCACTCATCTGCATAAAAGTGACCCTGGAATTCAGCTCTATCTCCAGAAATGAAGTTGCAGCTTGAGAAGGATGGCATTAACCTTGGGCTGGTCTACTAAATTTACATTAGTTTTGCCCTTTATGGGTAATTGTGACTGATCAGACAGATGTGTACAAGAGTTGTAGGAATAATACAAGCTTTGTAGGGAACAAGTTCTTGATACGTAGATAGCAGCCCTTCTATATCAGATGTGTATTTCATTTAAGAAATATGGGCACATCTTGCTCACTGTGGAATGTGAAATACAGCAGCCAGTAAAAAATGTACTACTGAAGAAATGGGGACATCAGATGAAGAGGGACTGCGCAATAGCATTAGTAGATTTGGTATAGGAAATACAAGTTATTATGTTTACTATGCAGAAATGTTCATTCTATTGTCTCAGTTTCATTTTGGTGTGGACAATTGTTCCAGCCTCTGCCATGTCAAGTAGAGAATAATAACCAGCCAAGCAGCACTTGTGGTTTCAGTGACACAAAACATATTTCCTGTGTGTTATTTCCTACCTCTTGTTTTTCACAGTCGATTTGTGTTAGAAAATTCTTGCACTCTGCCCCGGGGAGACACACACTTCAGAAATGCCTTCCTTCATGAATAACTACCTACCTAGCTCAAAACCATGTCTGCAGCCATGGTCATTATTACATATGTCAGAGAAAGGTGAAAAACCTCCTCTTATTAAATGTTTCTTAAGCATTTTGTAGCATTTGAAGTGCACATAAAAAATATCTGCACTTCAAGGGTCCAAGACTGATACTGCCTTCTTTTCATTTCCTAGGAGGAAATGGTACTCTGCAAAGCTTACTAACTTGGTTTGCCCCCTACCTGTATTACCCACTTTGGGAACTGCTTCCCTAGGTAAGGATCATGAATGAATTTATCTATCAGAAGTTCCTCCCTGAACTTGTCTGTTAGTGATTACTTTACATAGTAGGGCATGAGAGCGGTATTTTTAAAATGTACCTCACCTTTAAAATTTTACTCACCTTTCTCTGAAGCTGAACCACATCTGGCAGAAACCAACAGACTGTCTCTCTCCCACTATTATTTCTGTTGGATTAGGAAACAAGGATCCTGGTAAGAAGCAAAGTGCAAACAAAAAGTAAAAACTTTTAATTTAAATGACAGGAGCATATATATTCTCAACAACAACAAAAAAATAATGTTACTGAACACACAATGTCACTCAAAAGTCAGGAAGACCTGTCTTAACTTCTTTGCACATGTCCTCTGTACCTCCCCTCGTGAATATTGCCATTACTGAGTACTATAACACTGAGTTCCTTTGGTGATTGATATGCTTTGTCAAAAATACATTTTAATGTCTTGCTTCTTAATTTCACTGGCAGGTTCTTCCTCCTTGCATTAAAAGAAAAATCAAATAGGAAGAACAGATTTATGTTTTTTTCACACTATCACCAGGACTGTGTTGAGTAAGAATCCTGAGATGAACTTCAGTGATACCTCATGATGGCTGAGAAACAGCCCAGCATACAAAATTTGAGTCATAACGTACAAAAAAAATTGGCACTGGAATAAAGCTGATGTAAATCTCCTCTCATCTTCTTCTTCCTCTTTCTCTCCTTCTCTCTCTCACACATTTAGAATTTGACCTTTATCTCTTTTCATTAATTCAGGCTATCATTTTATGTAGAAAATAGACAAAAATTCTTTAAATTTTTCTAAATTTGAAGCTCAGACTGCATGATGACATAGTGAAGCCTACCATTTACGCATTACACAGAGAAAAACTGTTCATTTGCGGCTTTACCATCTTTCAATTTATCACATGTCCTCCTTTCATCAGGTATGGGAAAAGGAAAAAATTAAAATGTCCACTTCTTTAAATACCGGTGGGCTTTGTTGGTCTTATTTAGCTGCTCACTAAACCTGGCCTGAGTCTGTTTTCATTTAATTGTTTTCCAGTGATTATTTCTCCTGTCAGTGTATCTTTGACTGCATTAACATGGTGTGGCTCACACTTCCCAGTCATGATCATCTTCACCCAAAGCTCAAAAATGAGTGACCAACAGCTGTGCTCAAGTTTCTGTGTTTTCATTAGACCACATTCCTTCTGCTTTTAAATCGGTCAAGACTTCAAGTAATGGACTCATGACCCGTACATAAAGTAACAGTCACACCTATATTTAAGTCCTGAAAACGAATGTGAACTGTCAGAGAGGGGCAATTGGATCATCGGTGCTTGCATTCTCAGGTAGAAAATATCTTCTATTATTTGGCAACTAACAGTGAAATGAATGCTTACTGTGAAGTGTGGTTTATGTCTTATCAAAACTGTTAATTCAGTTTCAGGGGGAAAAAAAAAGCACCTTTAACTGGGAGGCTAGAAAGCAACTGCTCTAATGTATTTCTGTAACCTTTGCAACAACAGAGAAAACATTCAAGAATAGGTTATCCTCAGAGCACAGCCCCATGAAAATAAATAATTGTTTGTTCATGTACATTAATAAGGTTCAAAGAGACATTGATTTATTAAATAATGGGTTGTTAGTAGTGGAGGCAAAGGCTAAACAAGTTCACACGGAAGGAGTATTACTCTAAAAGATGAGACTGTAGCTCTTGTTATCACTAGCACATGTAAATCAATTTAAACTGAATTACCGAAAGTTTGACTGTATTTAAGATACGCAATTTAGTACTTTATTTCTGACTTTAATCTGTGCGTAGCTAATGTAAGTTGGCATGGTTCCATTTTTTCCAACAGAATTCTGTTGATTTACCCCACCTTAAGATCTTGCTCATTAACAGCAGTTATCCGCCATTTGTTGTAATAATATTACTATATGCCTACTAGGAAATTTTTTTAAAGACAGATATTTAGAGAGTCATTGATACCTTGCTTCTCATAATGCCTATGGAAATGTAGGTTGTCTAGAAATGAACAAACTGAAAATGAGAGTGATTGTCCAGCTGGAGAGAAATTGCTATTGGTAATAATGCCTTTTATTTGTCCAAAAATTTTAAAAAGCAATGAAATATTATGCTAAGAAAACAATAATTTAGAAAATGTCACCAAGTAGATTGATTATGTCTTGAATATGTTCAATTTACTTCATATCATTTGCTTTCATAAAAATTGTGTTTCCATTGTTTTTGTTTGTGCCTAGCTATGATCAACCTAGAAAGTAAATTAGGTCCCTCTTCAGGTAGAACCATAAGTTATTTTTCAGAGGTACCACCTTTCATAACGAAAATAAGATAATTTGTTAAGAAACGTTGTGATGGGGGAAAAAGAAGAGGAACAAAGCCCAAGCGGGAAAGCCACCTGATAGTTTCTTAGGTTTACTCCTACATGCTTATATACAAATATATTCATGTTACATAAATTAATTTTATTATTCTGAAAACATGCCATATTGTTTTATGGATGATGCAATTACTAGTTTTGAATTGATAATACTGGACCATAAGTACTGTAGTAGCCAATTAAACTGAGTAGCAAAGAGGCAAGTAGAAAAAAAATATGTCTAGAATTAGAGTTATAACATATGTAAGGAGAAATATAACATGGGTGTACAGAAAGTGGGGTTTTAATAAAAAGCATTCTGCAATGTAGTTTTATACTGTGTTTTGCTACCATTTGAAAGGCAAAGGGTTTTAATATTCTTCCCCCCTTTTTATGCATTAATATAATATTCATACTTCATGCTGCTAAACTTCATCTCGAGCAAATACATATATGTAAGTTATAAAAAGAATGGGTTTGAAAAATGCACAACCATTTTTTTATTTAAATGCTGACTGCATATTTAATTGATCTATTATGAAAATGTGACTCATTTAGTGTACCCAAAAGATTAAAATAATACTGTATAAAGGACAATACATTCAAGTATGTTTAAAATACATATTGTAACAGTTGAGTGTACTTAAAATATATCTTTAAGTCAGTGGGAGCATTTAAAACTTTAAAGGGCAAAAATATGTTGCCACTTCGCCAGCAACTCTACATCAGAGAACAGCACAGCAGCTCACCATAATGCATGTGGAAGGAATATCAAATGAAAGAAGGGGGTGAGGAGCAATCAGCAGCTGGTTACACAGTACAGTCAAACCCCAAACAGGTATTACTCAAAATGTTTACATTTGCAGTCAGCTGCATGCTGCCGTATTTGAACAAAGAGTTCATTTTCATCTGGAATACTATTAATTTAGGGAAATGATAACACTGAAAGAGAGTCTGAAACATCATGTTATGTCCCAGCTTCTACACCCCCCTTTCATCCCTGCCAAACCTGAGAGACCATCTGACATCAGAGTGCTGAGGTTTTTTGTTTGTTTGTTTGTTTTCTTGTGCAAAAACACATCAGGGTACTTCCCAATTAGTGGAGCTGTACCAAGTCCCACTGCACAGGTAGTCAACAGTGATCCATCACAGCTGTCACATAGAATCATAGAATTGTTTAGGTTGGAAAAGACCTGTAAAATCAACAAGACTAACCGTTAACCTAACCCTGCCAAGTCCACCACTAAACCATGTCCCTAAGCACCCCATCTACACCTCTTTTAAATACCTCCAGGGATGGGGACTCAACCACTTCCCTGGGCAGCTTGTTCCAATGCTTGACAACTCTTTCTGTGAAGAAATTTTTCCTCATGTCCAATTGAAACCTCCCCTGGTGCAACTTGAAGCCATTTCCTCTTGTCCTGTTGCTTGTTACTTGGCAGAAGAGATCGACACCCACCTTGCTACAGCCTCCTTTCAGGCCGTTGTAGCGGGTGATAAGGTGTCCCCTGGGCCTCCTTTTCTCCAGGCTAAACAACCCCAGTTCCCTCAGCTGCTCCCCATAAGACTTGTGCTCATAAGACATCTGGCCCTGTACTATATTTTTCAATATATTTCAGATGTTTTTAATGTATGCCTTATACTTCAACATAAACATGCATTGAATCTTATGAACCTAATAAATTCAATGAATAATCCAGCCTATAAAAATGTAACAAAAGCACAAATAGGTATTTAGAAAAAATTAGGTCACCTCATGTGTGAATGTAGTAATAGTCTATTTCCACTGCCATTACATTTATTGTACACTTTTAACAAGTTACTTACAGTATTTCTGAATGTCTCTTAGCCCGAATCTTGCTTAAACAAAGTTGATAAAGATAGCATGAAAAGTGCCTTTATTGTATCTTAGTTTTTCTTGGCTCTGTCAGGCACAGCATGAAAGCAAGAAGTATTTGGCCCTGTGTATCTAAGTTGTCATTTGGAAATTTCAAGTTTTGGTTTCTTTCCTGCATGCTGAAGTTTCATTTAAACCATGTCACCCACCTTGAGCAATGATGTCATATATGCTCTGTGATAGCACTCTGAAGTTCTCTGAAGTTGCCAGTGAGTTAGTGCCATTCTCTCCTCTCATAAATGTTGAACAAGTGCAATGAAGACAAATCTAGCCCTTGTTCATGGAGCAAACTTTGTAATTTATAGGACAAATGCCAGAGCCAATGCTTAATCCTCCATTAATGTAGAATGAAAAATAACTAAAAAGGCTTCCAGAATTTAATTTTAGCTCAGTTTAGTCATATAATCATTATGGTTGTTCTGACTTCAGACTTTCACTTCCATTTCCAGGAAACTGCATTTCTTGCTTTACAATAGCAGGTATTGTGGTTCCTGCTCTACTCATGCCAGCTTTCAAAGTTTTCATAGATTCATGGTGGGAGAAAAGACTTTCCATATTATTTTATCCTTTTCCCTTTCTAGAACTGGATTAGTCTTTATAATGGACACTGCAACACTGTGTTTAGTGTAGCTTCAAATGGCTGATCAAATAGCTTCCCTCACCACTTACCATTTAACAGATGTAAGGACCTATGTAACATTGTTTTTCAAAGGTGGTAGAAATTTTATTCTGAACTTTCACTCAAAGGACTCATTAATACAGAAAAACAAGCAAAGTATGAGATCCATCTATATCTACTTGATGCTTCATTCCCGTATCTGCAGAAAACATTCTGATTTATAATCTGATACAGATGGTATGATTGAGACAGAAGAAGGAACACAGTGGAGACAGACTGCGATGGTGGAGTAGGGACTGGTGTGGTTCAGAAGAGAACCTCCATTGGAAGATGGGGGAAACTAATGTAAACTTGACCAAATTACATTTTAGCTATATGGCACATAGAATCAAGTTTTGTGAGTCTTCCACTAGATACCATTTCTTTGTGTTAGCAGTCTCCAGGAACTTCTCTTCATTAGAAAAATGAGATTAAAGGGTTAAGGTATGCAGTGTAAGTTACTTTTATGGATTATATAGAAAGATGAACACATCCTAAGAAAAGGGGGAAGAACTGATTTCTGGAGAAATTTTGGTTTATATTGACTCTAAAGAGAGGCTACAATGTAACAGAGCTAAGACATGGGTAGAGTTAGGTGAAATGCTGGCTTAAGCAGCCAAGGCCTATAGTGATTGTATGCTGCTAGATTTTAACCATGTTCAAAAACCCTCCAAAGTTTCAGATGTCTAGAAAATTTGAAAATATTTGTGGAAACCAAGTTTTTACAGGCATCCTTTATGTCATCATGACTGTGTGTAAAAACCCCCACAACCTATGCCAAATACTGAATAAATGCTTTGAGATGTTATGCATTGGCTAAATATTTTGGATTTGAGACATAAGACATTTTTGTGCTAACATGACAAACTGGTAACAAACTGGTAAGTAACATTGACGAAATTTAGATTTATACATTTTATTTTCTCTTTATACAACAAGGCTAAATCAATCATTATAGACCATTTTAGACAAGCCTGTCAACTCCTTGAATGTTTCTACAGCAGAAAATAAATACTGTGTCTTTTTTCTTAGCTTTTTTAAATCTTGCTTACAGGTATACCACTGAAGGTTTTTATATATTGCCTTTGTTTCTGCTTGAAAAGCAATTGTTCTTTGTGTAAATAATTTTTCTCTATTCCTTCTTGAATGGAGACTTCTGCGTATGAACTGACAGGTGCTAGAAATATTATTTATGCCTCTCACCTGAGAAACATGCATTGGGCATGGTCTTGCTTTGTTTTGTTTTGTTTTTTCTTCTTGTGCTATTGTATATATTACTTACCTTGGAGAAAATAATTTAAAACATTTCGTTTAATTCCCACTTCTAACATTTTATTCCTAAGGAAAACAAAACCAAAACCAAAAAAACCTCCAAGATTCTTTACAAATCTTTCCTGGTCTGTGAAAGTAGTAACTTTTTCACTGATACTTTTGATGGCTTTGTTTTGTTGCTTTATTAAAACAGAATGTGTCTTTCACCATCCCAATTAAATAAAATCTTTTTCATAGAAACAGCTCAGCAAGTATAAGGGTATGGGTTTCCTGATGTATGCCTACACCTATATTAAATTTTGTTCAGTGAAGACTGCATCAGTATAATTCTGCTGTGCTGGACTATGTCCAGACAGATTGTGAATATCTCTGAAGATGGAGACACCACGGTCTCTCTGGACAATTGGTGCTAGTGTTCAATCACCCTCACAGAGAAAGCATTTCCTGATGTTCAGGCAAACAAGACATTCCATGAGGGTTGTTTGACTTTGTCTAATCTCTTGTGTTCAGTGTCTTCTGGGACCCAGGCAAAATTCCTATGACAGTTAGAATTTAGTATGAATATTTTAAAATTTATATATTTTAAAATGCATATATACAAAACCACGCACACATGTATATACTGTATATACCCATACTATATGTACACATATTGTTTGTATGTGTACGTATGTATATACACATATATCCGTATATATGTCTATATGTACATATGAGGGCTTCAGGTCAAAGTACCTCAAATACTTGGAGAGTATATTCTACTTTTGACTAGAGTGGAGTTCTTACAGAATGCTGCTGAAACTGTATCCTGATATTTGAAGACACCAGGACTGTTTGAATAGTTTTGAAAGGTATTGTAAGGTAGGGGAAGCCAAAGTTGGCACTTTGTCGTTCCTTATTATTCACAGGGAACAGCCTCTGTGCCTGTCCCAGAAATCTTCCTCGGATTTTGACTTAGGAGAAACTATTTTCTTGGTTCCAAAACAAAGCCCAGGAGCTAGACAATCTGGAGACCAGTATTCAGGATCAAAGCTTTTCAGTGTATACACACCCCCAGAGTATCTAGGGAGCACTGGCTTTGAAATCCAAGCTTTATTGACTCTGTTATTCATGAAATTACTTGTTTCAATGTCTTTTTTCCCAGTGATATACTACTTATTGCTTTTTGTGATTTTTTAATTAATGTTCACAAATGTTATCAGATGAAGGGGAATAAATAAGGAGAAAATATTTTTGCTATTCAATAGTAGCTTGCAGAAGTAATAACATCAAGCTGCCAACTGGGCTTTAATATGTGTCTTTATTTTCCATATTAATTTGTTTACATCCCAGTGCAGAATATCTATAACTTAAGTAAGTTCCCTTTTCTCTGCTGGAAATCTTTTTTACTTCATCATGTAAATGGAAATGTTTTCACATCCTCCCCCAAATATTTAAGTCTGCATGCATGGCAGGATATTGACTCTGCATAATGTATCTCCCAGAACAGTGTAACAGGCTCTGCCTGGGAATATGTGCATGCCCAGTATGCCATAAAAAAAGAATAGAGATCTCAGAAATAAAGATTTCTTTAATTGGGGTTTTTTTTTTGGGGACAGTGGCAGTGCTATTAGAAAGACATAAAAATTATTATCATTCCAAACAACATTCATGAAAATGTAAAAACATTTACTTTCTGTATTGGCATCACATTTTTAATTGTTTTTTTCTGACAAACCAACAAGAAAAAAAGCCTGCTTCTCCTAGTAGATCATTCATGTTCTAATAAAGAAGACATTGTATAAATCATGCATTATATCATCAAATGCTAATACCAACTGTAATGAAGCAGGTACATGTACATTCCATCTACATAAAAAAAATAACAGTCAAATGCAACCTACTTACATCTAAAATTATACTAATCTTTTTTAAAGGAGTTATTGGATTTTGTTTATTTTTAAAGCATTTAAATACCAAAATAAGAGGAAAAAGAAAGAAAAAAGGAACAGAGTATCTTCTACCTTCATTGCCTAGATGGCAGGAGGTCTCTGAGAACAAAGAGATTTAACTGTCAGTGAAGACAGTACCTTGGAGAATGAGGCACCTGTCCCAAACTGCACTTTGTTTTCGTGCTTTGTTTCTTGTTTCTGTCTTGTTTGTTTTCCTCATTGGTTTGCTTTTACTCTTGTAGTGAAAATGCACACCAATCTGCATAATTTGGATGTCAGGGATGGGACACACTCTATCAACACATCATCACAGCCAAGGAAATAACAAGTAATGCATCTCCCATTGTATAATCTAGAAAACAGAGCCGAAAGGGAACATTTAGTGCTCTGTTTTTCTATTTTCCTGCTGTGCAATCTCAAATCCCTTTTAATAGACCCCAAAATATCACTCAAGCAGGCGATGCAGGAGATTGAAATCTATTAAGCCAGGTAACGCCTCATTTTCCAGAGACCTCTAGATGAGAAGAGGTCATTTAAAAGAAAAAAAAAAGGTACTTTTAGTCATGTAGTTAACATTTGAATGTTAAATGAAAAATGCTACCTCTCCTAGTCAGCACAACTCACTTCAAAGTGCAAGTTTTTTGGGTTTTATTTTAAGGATAAAGCTATAACACTAATATTCTAATGTACACAGAGCCCTTGAGTTTCACATAAGAGCATGCTGTCCCAGTCCTTCCTGGATGAGCTGTGCGACATGAAGAGTGTCAGGCATTGGGGGAACAGGCCAAGAGGATCCCCATGAAGTTCAACAAGAAGCACAGACAGAACAACTTCACATGTCTGTACAAGCCAGGAGCAGTCTTGCAGACAAGGTCCTAGGAGCCCTGGTGGATAAGTTGGATGTGGCTCACCAGTGCGTTCTTACAGTGATGAAGACTAACCACACCCCCGGGATGCACTAGGCAGAGGGTAAACCACAAATTGAGGATTGCGCTTTCTCTCCTCTGATCCCCACTTCTGATCTTGCATCCTGAATAGTTTGCCCAGTTTGGGGCCCTCTGTACAAGAGAAATGTCAACAAACTGGAGAGAGTTTAGTGCCGGGCCACCAAGATGGGTAGGGAGCTGCAAAAACACATGACCTGAGAAGAGAAAAAATTGACTGAATTTGTTTAGCTTGAATGAGCAAAGGCTGAAGAGTATAGGTAGTAGTTATACACTAATAGCAGTCCGCAGCTACTTAGAAGGGAAGTTATAGAAAACATGGAACCAGACTCATTTTGGATGCGTAACAAGAGGATAGAGTACAGTGGTCACAAGTGGCAGCACAAGAAACACAATTGGGCATAAGGAACAAATTCTTCCCCTTGTCAGTGGTTAAGCATTGGAACAGGTTGCCTAGAGCAGCTGCAGGATCACCATTCTTGACTTTCAACATTCACCTGGGCAAGGCTTTATGGTGTCTGATCTAACTTGGAAGATAACCTTGCTCTGCAAAAAAGTTTGGAGCAGATCACTTCCAGTGGTCTCTTCCAACCTAAATTTTTCTTTGATTCTGTGTTCAAGAGTTTAAAACTTTATTTCAGAAGACCCTTTTAGAGGTTTTATTTGGCCCTTGCAATGGTCAATATGATTTAGAATTGCCTTTTTTCCCCTTAAAAAAATGAGCTCACAAGAACTTGGGATAAATACAGAGCTCCTTTCAAAACTAGATTGCAGAATATTTTTGGTTTAGCTAACATCTGATATTACCAACTCTATTCTTCATTTCCATGATCAGCCCAAATAATTCCAACACTGGAATTTTAGCTATGATCTCCTGCTTGATCCTGCTTGATTAGAGGGGATAAACAGGAAATACATAATAACCCTGCTCTGAAGAGGAAGGCATTAGGTAGCTTGTTTATATATTTTCATAGATGCTTTTCATCAATGTTACCGCCTAAGCACCTCACAGTTCTCTGTTGGATTGAAAATCCACTGATCACAGGAACTGCTTTGCACAAGAAGGCAAAAAAGAAGAGCAACACTCTTTATTTCAGATTGCCACATTTATAAGACCTCCTGCACTTCCCCTCACCCTGTCCCCCCGTTTCTCCCTTAACATTGCTTTTAAGGTCCTATGTCTTTTGTCTCTAAATAATCCAGGCACAGTTCTCCTAGCCATCAGTTACTGCAACTTATGCATTAAGTACTGACTGAGCACAGGCATCTGTTGTCCTCTCATAGAATTTGAGATCACAAAGTATAAATGAGACATTTCTTAAGCAAAAATAATATTTATTTGAAATAGATAGGAGAAAGCAAAGAAATAAAATGGGAAAATCTATGAGAAGGTCTATCTCATGGTAATGTGAGCGGTCTGAACTTTTTGAGTCATATGTTAATGAACCTATCTGTTTTCCTCAGGTTGGGTTCAATTATTTTAGAGCTTTAACAAGCTCTTCTTTGGTCTTTCTGCATTAGCTGAGCAACTCCTTCTTTTGGGCTGTTCTTGCCCTCCTTAGGTCTTAATCATACAGGTTCCATTTAAAATAACCCAATATATACTGCTACAATAAGCGTCTCAAAAACTTCCAAAACATATAGTGTACATAAGCTGTTATCAACAGCTTCCAATTTCTCTCACAGACTGATAGTAAGTGGCTGTCTCCTGGGATCAAGAAGAAACCATGACAAACCAGCAGGTTTTCAGAGTCACCATGCCTGGAGCTGCTCCAATTTGTACAACACCTTCAGCCTGGGGCTGTGTCAAGTTTTATTAGCTGAAGTCTGCAGGCCAAACAAATGCTGAGGCCAGTTCAGATAAGTTTCTAAACTTTTGAATTTTAACTGAGTTAACCATGAATTGATAAACTGTTGGGATGTACACATGACTGTTAAGTTCAAATATTGAGAGGAAAAAATATTCCCTGTCAAAATGAAAGAAAAATTACGTCAGGATTTAAGATGCTTAAAATTTTTCATTATGTTCCTCTGTGAGGTGACAGTTATTGAACAAATCCCATGATGCTTACATAAAACTCACTTTAATTGATTTGACAATAAATAAAGGAGAATTATTATGTCAGAAGCTAAAGAGGTCTGAAAACATTTCAAGAACGTTAGTGAAAGTTATGTATTCCTCTTAATTCCTTGTGCCTCCTCAGGTTGGTTATAACAACTTGTGCAGTTGGGATAGTTAACAATGGCATAATCCAAATCATTAATAGTAAATTAATGGTCAAGAAAGACAAGATGGAACTATTCCAAGATAGGTAGTTTGGGCCGCTATCACCGCAAATAGCAATTTAGTTATTATTTTTAAATGCTTGTCACTAGAGTGACCCATTATCTTAAATTTCATTTTGAGTAAATTTTTTTCTACAATCTACAGTTTTTCTCACACTTGCAAACACATTTCTTTTACGCAAAATTATTCATGACCCGTTTATTATAAAAATTAGATTATATGTCTCTATATTGTATGCAATGTACATGCATTACATGTTATTGTATATGATCTGGTTATCATATTATTATATGCTATTGCCTATAACATGTTTCTTGTAAAAAAATACAAGAAATCAGCAACGTGAATTTGGCTCTGTATGCCTGTCCTATTTCCTTTTCAAAGATGTATTAACATCATAACATATTCGCATGAGTTGCATTAATGGAAGGCATAAATAATAATTTTTCTGATAATAATTCTTTGTTGTGTCCTTTGATATTCCTTGTAAATGTGTTTTATTTCTCTCATTGTGACAGTCTATAGTTCAAAGATTTTTTTTTTTCCAAATTTATTTAAACTGTATATATTTAGGCTACTCAGTTGCACAGAGATGTCTAAGCTATGGTATTTGCATCAGGATCAATCTTTTGGAAAATATTAACATATTTGATTAAGTATTTTCTGTTCAGATCTGTCTTATTCAATACTGGCTTTCACCCCCAAAAGTGAGCAAACTTCTTTTTCTCCTCATTTTGACTTGTAAATAGCTTTGGATATATGCAACAGGGTCTTGGTTGGTTACATCCTATTGATGCAATTTTGTCACAGAAAACACTGTACAAGACAACAGTATAGTTTCATGCAAATTGACCTAAACAAAACTGTTATGGTATGAATTAATGACTGCACTGTAAAGGCCTTAGTGCTTTTCATGTAGTTAGTTAAACAGCTGGCATTGGATTTACACTGATTACTCATCCTGTGATCTTCCTTTTGAAAGGAGGCAAAGGAAAATAATTTCTTTCACAAACCAATGCAATCATATCTTCTAGCTCATTTTGCTTTCCACTGTCCTGGTCTTTTCTGTTTTGCTCTGTTTTGTTTAATTTTGTCATAAACTCAGACTGTTAATTCTCTCAAACTGTTCTCATTTTTTCAGGTTTCTTGGGAAAATTTTCCTCTAAAATCTTGAAACATCTACTTTTACAGTTCTCTGATGTCAGAAAAGTGTAAAGTAATTATTTTTTTTCAGTCTTGAATGTAAATGATCTTATTTTGTCATGGAAAAGTAACAGATATACTTTCTCATAACTCAGTAGCTGTTGAAATAGAACAGATGTGATCTTTGTAATTGTTGTCTAATCAGCTGTCCATTAACAGTTAAAAGAACTGGTTAACATTCTTCAATGGAGATTAATAACCCCCCCACACACTCCCCCCAAAAAAAAAAAAAAAAAAAAAAAAAAAAAAAAAGAAAAAGAAAGATTAGAAAGAAGTAGGAAATTTAAAAATTCTAAGGGGGAAGAAAGTATATATTTGCTCACAGATAATGTAAATTCTCAGATGGTGTGAAAGAAGATGCATGACACATAAAAAGATGTATAAGAAGATGCATGACCAAGAGAGAGTGATGAAAAGAAAGTAACAGAGGCTGAGAAAGGGTTGTGTTGTACTAATCCTATTTTTGCCCTCCTGAACGCATTTTTTACATGCTTTTTACCAAGGTGAATGAAGGTATTTTCTATTAGATGCTAAATAGTTATAAATTGAGCTGAGAGGCCTAATTACTGCATCAGAGGAGGGCTTGTTGAACCTCATGAGGTTCACACAGGCCCACCTCTCCAGCCTGTCCAGGTCCCTCTGGATGACATCCCGGCCTTCTGGTGTGTCAACCGCACCACTCAGCTTGGTGTCATCTGCAAACTTGCTGAGGGTGCACTCTATCTCACTGTCCAAGTCATTGATGAAGATGTTGAACAGCACCGGTCCTAGTACGGACCCCTGAGGGACACCACTTGTCACCGGTCTCCATCCGGACATTGTGCCGTTGACCACTACCCTCTGGACACGACCATCCAGCCAGTTCCTTATCCACCGAACAGTCCACCCATCAAATCCATAGCTTTCCAATTTAGAGAGAAGGATGATGAAGATCCTGTGCCTAAAAGCCTCCACTTGTTATATACTTGGGTCAGCTGGTCTGAAGAAAATGGTTGTAACTTTTCTACTGACTTTGCTTTCGTTTTCCTTTTTAGATTTTCATTGCAGCAGTAAGCTTTATGAACCACATACATTTGATATATTTTTATTTAAGAAGCAATTGCTTACTCTATCAGTGATGCTGTGAGAAATGAGGAGAGTCATAGAATACTTGAACCTTAATTTTCACTTATCCTTAGACCCCTTGATTTGCTCTGGCTGTGTAAAGTGGCTTTAAAATTACATTTACCACATCTTAAAGGCTCCTAATCAGTACCACTGCCAGAGAAAAGGGGCTTAGCGTAAATGAGAATCAGGCCTCCTGAAGAGTGTTTGCACAGCAGGTTGTCACTAAGGTTATTTAGCTGCAGCTGCTTCTGCAGTAGAGGCACATTTAGAAAATGCACTGTTAAATGAAATTCCAACTCCCATTTGCTTTGCACCTCCTAGGACGATCACAGGACAAAATACAATGATGCAACACAAAGCTTGTGAACCTGTAAGAAATGTAATGTATCCAAGTAACCTTCCAGGATGTGGTTCTTTTACCAGTTAACAAGCCATCCAAGTGTTTAAAAACAAAATGTTGTGTTGGAATGCTCTTAAATAGCTCACCGGTGCCGATACTTAATTTCTGTTATAATGTTCTGGAAAGGTCTAATTTCTGCTCTGTACTACACTTGAAGGCACCTAAGTTAGAGATAGATTTCAATGATTTCCATATGTAAGTGGAAAACTACAGTTTTGTTTTTCTGAAGAAAAAAAAAAGAAAAAAAGAAGTCCGCAACCTCTTGCAATTTTAATTTGATATTTTTTGTCTTATTCTTTTTTGTACCAAAAAGATATAGAAGAATTGAAAAAAAAAAAATCAAACCCCCAAAAATCTCTTTCCTATTCTTCCAGTACAGGTTGCTTATTCTTTTGTGTATGGTTGGAATCTGGATGAATTGTTCAGTAGGTTGCAGTGGCAGATGCAGTGTTGCCTGGAAAATATCTTTTGACAAGACTACAAAAGATTTGTTTGTAAAGGAAGTACACAGTCCTTGGCAGAAGGATGTGTTGGGAGTTTATAACTCCTTTCACACAGGATAATGTTCTGAATCTGGTAGGTTTTTCTTCTGAAAAGTAAACAGCTCTTCGTGGGTAACTTTAACAGCCAGGGAATAACATTTTACCTAGTGGGAAAAATTTACTATTCTGTCCAGAATAGCAATAAATTTTCTGTGGCTTGAAAGAACATAAAGGTAGGTGAAGATCAGATTCATCCATGCTATAACAAAGCAATGTTTGTGTTTTGTCTTCTCATTCAACATTCTATTACTAAAATATATCAATATTAATACATATTATATTTGCAGAATACATTTATGAACTTGTTCCTGATTCTTCAACACTTGTTTCCTTATGTTTTCTTCTGTCTCATTTTTCTTTCCGATCATTTATCTTAAATCTTCCTATCCACCTTTTACTATCTACTGCTTATATTCTTTCATCATTGTAGACAGTTAATACTTCACAGGAAGCTGTTGACATCTAAATTTCAAGTTCTTTTCCTCTTTATTTGTAGTGGGAAGGAACAAACATAGCTAATTGCTTTCAAAAAAGTCCTCCTTTTCAGCTTTTCTGAAGGTTCAATCAGTTCACAAACATCTGTGGAATCATTTGTCCTTGAAGAATTTTCAACGAGTCTTTTGGAGCTACAGCCAACAGTTCGGCATGACAAAATTTCGTGTGAGCTTCCAGGCTGTTATACATACAGTCTGATATTACAGATGCCTGATCTTAGTACAATCGTACAGGATTAACCTAAGTGACTCAAGTAATATCATAGCCCTGCAACTGCCATTTGGAAAGACTGTGTCTTAATTTCAGAACATTCATGGCAGATATTTTTCTTTCTCATTCTTTCCATAAAGCAAACCAAGTAAAAATTATTTAAGTAGCTGCTTTATTGAAATCAGAAGGATGAGCTGTGTGGATCTAATATTTCAGTTTTTCTAAATAACTTTTCCCACTCTAGTATCAAAACAAATCAAAATATATTGTTATGTATTTGAACCTTTAATGAGGTCTAACTGTCCTTCTTGCTACTTCTTTATAGCTCCTGCTACCCTTTCATGATTAGTTCCAACAGACACACAGTTAAATTGCTGAAGCCAGCTTTCTCAGATTTTTATGTCTGTTTTCCCAGGCCAAAGAAATTGATATTTTGAAATATTATTAAGTTTGAGTCAATATGTTTTTACTGTAATTAATGCGTGGGTTTATGCTTGCAAGTTTATAAGATCAGTTTCTTTCTACAAGTTCTATTTTCTTTCCTCATTCTTTCTGTTTTCATTTTCTTAACAAAGCTAAAGCTGGGCTGGATGATCAAAGCATCTATCATTCACCAAAAAACAACCAACCAAAATGAATCCCAACCTGCCTTTGACTTAAATGTTTAGTTTGACTGAAAATTCTGTCAATAGCAGAAATATTATGAAACAAAGTAAATTATACATGTAAAATAGCCAAGTTACATGCTTGAGAAGTTAGTAGTAGAACACAGAACCTTGCTACTCTGGCTACTGGTTTATTCTCAACCCAGACCAGTAAAAACCACAGTTAAAATCTAGTGGATGTTTTGTAGCTTGTCATAATGGACATGATTTAAAAATAGACAGAAAGGAAATTAAACCAAAGAAGAGCAAAAATAAAATAGCAGTAGTGCAGAATACTATAAATGTATTGAAACATAAAAATATTATTTTAAAAATTTGCACATCATCCCTATTTCTTCTTTATGCTGCATCCACACATTGGGAAGGTGTTCACTGAGACTTGTCCATCCACTGTCTGTTGCCCCTTGGCACTTTGAATCAAAGCCCACTGACTGGATGACCAAATGTTACAGTAGAATTTTATCAATGGCTTCCATGGGACAAAAATTTCAACCCTATTTTTTTCAGAAGCTTTTGTAAAACCTTAAACAGCTCCTAAGTTCCTCTATTTAAGGAATAAATTTATTACCTATAGCTGTTGAAAATATTTTCCCGAGAAAAGAAAGTTTTGTTTTCAATTGACATGTTTAAAATAAAGATTTTGCATTTTTCGTTGGCTTTTTAAATTAAATCTTTTATAAAAACCATAGCAAAATCATTATAGAAATACTTTATTTAATGGCAGTGTTTTAGAGAAATATGAAAATTAAAAGTTAAGTGAATATCTAAGGTAAAATTTGATCTGGAAAAAAAAGTGGAAAAAAAATGAAAAAAGTAATTTCAACAGAAAAAGGTTATTGGACAAGAAGAGTTATCCTGCTTTTATTAACTTCTGAAGCAAATCTCATTCACCTGATCTCTGTTAGTATGATTTCAGTACTTGTAATATTAAGTGCATTTTGTAGGCTGGAATAAGTCTGACTTCCCTATAGAATTGGGCTGAATGAGGTTGTTGGCTTTCTTTACGTGATTGGCTATGCAAAGTCCATATGATGTAACACACTGATAGAAACCATTTTGAATGGGTGCATCCAATGGTTGCAACTGCAGTCCAAGCAGAATCAATACATATCCATTTTTTGGTGTAGGAACAATGCTGGCATTTTCTTTAAAAGTCCAGCTATGTGACGTTCCCTCTGTATGGAAACCACAGTCATGCTATGGGTTCCTCTGGGGAATATGCCCCAGATGATACTAATAAAATTGTTTTTAACTGTGGAAGTAGGCTTTGTTATTACAAAGAAAAGAGGGCAAAAATGTCAAGTGCTGTACTGCAATCACATTTACCGGTAGGACTTTCATTTTATTCCATTCTGAGCAGGCTTAAGAAAGAAACCTCTTTTGCTTCCACAGTTTATACAAAAATTAGCAGATTTACAATATCTTTGCTAAGAATACCATGTAATGGCACCCTGAGAATGCAAAGTGACTTACAGAGATCAGGGAATTATGCTACAGGGTATGTAAGCCCTCTGCAGTGACAAAATCCTCACCTTGTTTGAGAGTTATAGGCATGTTGGAGCCTCTTAAGAATAACAACTAGTACTGAGTTTACAGGGACTTGTTGAAATTTCTCTTTTGTCCTGACTGGCTCTTTGTTTCTCTCACAGAATCTGGTCTATGATGAGTATGTACACAAAAGATCAAGAATAATATATGGCTTCTTCCCAGGCAAGGCCAAAATTGCAATGCAGAAGTGTAGATTAGGCCCACAAAAGCACTGTCGCAGACAATGCATCCAAACAAAAAAGGCATTCTCATCCAGGAGAATAATTAAAGGATCCTCTTGAAATCCCATACTGCAGATAAAAGGATAATGGAAGAATAATACCAGCTTTCAGTTTCCTGATGTTAAATTTGGAAGTAATAAGTGTGAATAATCGAATATACAAGTAACGGTTACTCCAGTATAAGTATATTCTCCCCAAAAACCTTTACAAAATTTACATCAGCTCATAAAACATCAAGCTTTTTTTACCCTAAAAAAAGAGGAAAACAAGCAATACTAAAGACTACAGTGATGTTTTATAAATAGTTCCATACCCAAACTAAAATCTGGTATAATTTCATTTCAGACATTTGACTAAACTCCAATTTGAATTAATCTTTTAGCTATGACATTCTATTTTTCCTTTTGAGATAGAGGACGGAACATCCTGTTAATCTTGTATATAGTTCTGTGCATCTTTTTTTTGTTCTGGGATTTTTTTTCCCATTTGAAAAGCAGATTCAAATATTCAGATATTCAAATTCAGTCTAAGGCCACTGAGCTAACTACTTCTGGTCGTCTATTAACTTTTATTATGAGGGTTGCTTGATGCTTGGCTGTCTTTTGAATCTGTATTTTCAAAGCTCCAGCTAGATGACGCAGCTGAAATCCTAGTAGTTTTGTGACAGAGCATCATAACAAGAATCAAGTAACTGTGAGGTCAGTCCTTAGCTGTCATTTTTTACCTCAGTTCTACATCTGTAACATAAAACACATGTTTTTTTTCTTTTATCCTATCATTTGCTAGGTTTTTTTTACTTATAATGAAAAATATTACAGGAAAACTGGTATCTTACTGTTTCTCTGTAATGGCCTTCAGGTTTATCTGGGAGCCCAACATAAGCCTCTGTGATATAGACACGCTTCAATGAGTGGCTAATGATGGGCTGTAACAGGAAAGTCTGATATTTATGATGACTGTAGGCAGAGGTGAACATTCTTCTCAAAATAATTAATTCCGAACCACATGTGGAATCAGTTGCTGAGTTCAGTCAAGCATTCAATGGACATTCCCACCCTCTTTTTTCATTGGTGAAGATGTGGGTAGACTAATACAGACATCGGAATATCTTCCCATCTCAGATATTGCTGAGGCATATTAGCAGAAGAACAGCAAGAAAAGCCAACAGTGTAGGCTGTATCTCTTCCTAAATATGGGGATTTCCATCACCAGCACTGTCAGGTAGCTCCTCTCAGTGGAAAGAAATTTGTTAAATTACAGGTATATACAGCTAAAAGTATGTAAAATAAATTGCCTCTGGCTTAGAAAACTGTCACCCAGGCTTCAGCCACTGTTGTAGCCTCTTCTAGCAGACCTTTAAATACAGTATTTCTGATAAAGACATAACACTGTGAAGACATGTGAGAATATTCTAATTACATATCTGTGAAGGAGATTTTGTCAGAACCTCTGTGACTGTAGTTTTGTTTTTAAGCATGAAAGCAACAGGCCTGGATATGAGGAATCAGACCGTAATAAAAGTGCTTCCTTCCCCATTAGCATTGCCTGGTACAGGGGGCATATTTCTAGCTGTGCAAGTTAGCAGTTTGCAGCACTTTCAATTTACTGAGACAGCCTTTGAAATATTCTTTATAGGACTGTGACATGCAAATACAATTCTATACTTATATTGATGTCCCAAAAGCTGTTTGCTTTTGAGTTCAGAGGCATGAAGGGAGACAGCAGTAAATGCCCTCCTGTTCCTCTTCCAGCTGAATATGAGCTAGCAATGTGCCCAGGTGGCCAAGAAGGCCAATGGCATCCTGGCTTGTATCAGAAATAGTATGGACAGCAGGAGTAGGGAAGTGATCGTGCCCCTGTACTTGGCACTGGTGAGGTCGCACCTCAAATACTGTGTTCAGTTTTGGGCCCCTCAGTACAGGAAAGACATCGAGGTGCTAGAGCATGTCCAAAGAAGGGCAACAAAACTGGTGAAGGGTCTGGAGCACAAGTCTGATGAGGAGTGGCTGAGGTGGATGTTGGTCTCTTCTCCCAGGTAATGGGTGATAGGACAAGAGGAAATGGCCTCAAGTTGCACCAGGGGAGATTTCAATCAGATATTGGGAAAAAATTCTTCCCTGAAAGGGTTGTCAAGCCTTGGAACAGGCTGCCCAGGGAAGTGGCTGAGTCCCCACCCCTGGAGGTATATAAAAGAGGTGTACATGTGGTTAATGGTTGGACTACATGATCTTAAATGTCTTTTCCAACCTAAACTATTCTATGATTCCATGGTTCTATGATTCTTCCCTCTGTCTCCTTTTCCTTGCAAAGCAGTTGTGTATGGAAATGAGGGGAAGGACGGAAAGGAGAAATTTTTTTGGCCATGTTCCATTAATGTGCTTGAGTTGCCACCAGAAGCCTGTAGAGAAGAAATAAACTGTCCTTTCTGTAGCTACAGTAAATTCATAGCCCTTGGGAACATCTTGGCATTGCCCCCAGCACATGACCGAGTCAAAAAATTTCAACCGCCCCTTAAATAACCAGCAAAAAACCAAAACTATAATTTTTATCAATTACTGAAAACAAAACAACTGTCCCTACCAGGAACTCTATGTTTGTGATTCATTGAAAAGCAAGTACATAACCATCTGTGTATATCAAATGTTTCTGTCTGGAAATAAGCACTTTCTCAAAAGACAGCAGTGAAATTTAATATTGCTAAGTTTTGAGAGGGCTGAGATTCTGTTCTTCCCCCCTCAAGGGTTTTTCCCATTACAAACCTGTTATAGATTCTAGGACAGTTATAAAGTTTGGAAATGTAAAGTTCTGAAAAGCTAAGGCAGTGAGAAGTCACATAGTTATAATGTAAATAATGTAGCTGCCAGTGTATTTCATTAGCTGAAGTATTTCAAAATTTCAGCCATTTGCTGTACCTATATGTATTTCATGTACAGCTTAATTGAGGATTAGGACATATATAAAAGAAAATATAAGAGATTTTTTAGAATACAGGTGTATTTGGCAGCATCTTTACTGTAACAAGAACAGTAATATTAAGAAGTGAAGCAACAGGGTTTCCTAAAGCATGCTACTGTGCTCAAATACTAGAGATTGTTTAGCACAGATTCATGTCTTAAGTATCAACAAGAAAACACTTCAGCCAACCTTCTGCTTTTTACTATGTATTATATAATATAACATAAGTTACTCTGCAGGGTTTAGAATGACAGTTTTCTTCCATAGATTTCAAAGCAAAACACAAAAAAAGGAGCCAGCATCTTTTTCTTCTTTTTTCAAATGGGAAAGTGGCAAAATGAAAGGTCAAATACCTTGCTGAATGTGAATAGTCAAGATTTCACTTCAACATTTTATGTACATCCTAATCAATGAGGATATATGTACAACTTTAGACACATTGAGACCCAACTTCCATTTGCTTTCTGGATTTAAAACACAGGTGAATATTTTGTGAAGTTCTTTGGTAATTAGTAGTTTATACTTTCTGCTTTCATCTGAATTATGTTTGAAAGGAAAAACAAAATATAGAAATGAATTCTACTGGTATTTGACATCAAGCTGAAAACATGAAGTAGGATAAAAATTGATGAGAAACTTGGAACATGAAGGCTAAATAATTTTGACTCAGGGCCAGGGGTTCCCATTTTATCAGAATAATTTTCTTGTTACTATATCATCAAACATTCTGCTTTGCTTCAGTGAGGACTTCTGAAATATGACGGTTCTCTTAAACGCTTGTAGAATGCTGGTTGAAACTGCTTCAATGCTTGAAAATTTCTGTACATAACATCTGCAGGGATATTTTTAATGGCTGATTCTGATCCTCTTAGCCAACAGAATCAGCAAGTGGGAAGGATACTATGGACAGTAGGTGCACTGCTACCCAGTTTGCTGCTACAGGTAAGTGCATTTTGAAATATGTTCTTCCTTTAAAGCTTAAATGAAGGAGAAAGTAAAAAGGCTGCAAACAATATAAACATCGTATGTTTTACCTTTCTCTGGGTCCCATGCATTCTTTTCTACCATCATTGAAAGTTTGGGCAAAAGACTAATACAATATAGAAAAAGACATCATTCTAGTAAAATAGGTTTTCTGAAGTTTCCAACATCAAATCTTTGCTGTTTAGCCATGATAGTAGTGACCTTTATTCTCCCTGAAATTATCAAATATTTGTTTGCTAATTCTTTCTCATGCATTTATTTGACCTTTTTTATCTTATCCTTTTCCTTTTCCATCCTTCTAGCAATGCCGCCATAAAGCTTACAGTACAGTTACACAAAAAGTTTATTTTTTTAGCTTAATTCTTTCATTCTTTATATCATGTTTTTTTTTATTAAGGTGGTGTGGTATTTTTATTTGTTTGGTTTGGGTTTTTTTTAATTAAAAGATCTGCCTTCTTTTTATTTTTATAAAGGAATTTCTTCACAAAGATGTTCCCAAAGATTTCTTCTTATAGACAGATGTAAATGAAAAATTCATACAGTATTAAAGGAAAACTTTCTAAAAGTTTTGTAAGAGAGGGTAAAATTAATTTAATTTTAAATTAATATAATCTATACTAATTCCACAGCTGAATACATAAAATGCCAACCATTTATTGCCTGCTTTTATGCATTTTCTCTTAGATTTTGTTAACTGCATCAGATTAGGGAGTTACTTTTATTGCTGAACATTATAGGAACATCACTACAGCCTGGTTAGATGATATGTAATGACTACATTTCTAATGCATGGTTAGATGAAAATGTGGCTCAAGTCTTACTGGTATTGGAAGTAAAGAGGATGGCAGCAAAAGCTGCAGTATACAGCAGGGTTGTGCTTCCCCTTCCAAAAGAATTCCTCATTTGAAACATACTGGAACATTTTCTTGTTAGCCCAGAGAGTGAAAACATGAAGTACTCAGTAGGGTAGCAGTGAATGCATAGATAAGTTGATCTACATCCTCACATGTGAGGAAATCCAGAAGGTTACAAATAATGGAATTGGAAGGATTGTTATATGACTACTACTGAAAACAATGTTTTTACTTTTGTTTTAACTTTGAAATATTTTCTATTATATTAAATGAAATCTCTGTTTTACCTCTTAAATCATTCCAGTGAATAAAGCCGAACACCATAGTAAAGGAGAGTTAACATGGCTTTAAGTGGTTATGGATTTGTTCCTCAGTGATTTAAGTGAAGACTCAGATTATATCTATTGTGTTGTAGAAGAAAACTTTTCTCAAAATCAGTGTTAAGGTCTAATTTTTAGGATCTGCCACTAGTAAACTGTGAAAAGGTTCTACTGGCTAATTTTGGGGAAAGTGAGAGATCTTTTATAAAAACTCTACAAGGTTAAGAGTTGAATTCAGAATAGGCTTTATATCACTGACATTACAATATTCTCTCTAAGTCTTCACCTCATCAGAACCAATAGATGAAAATGAACCAATTTATTACAGACAGCAACAATATAAAGTCTTGAAACTTGACAGTGAGAGTGAAGAAGTATTTGTGAACACACACCTACCTGCATCTTTCATTTCTTTTTCTCACAGCCAATAATTCTCTCGAAGTGGTGACATGGTTTTGGTAATTAATCATAAATACCATTAGTTAAAAAACACCCAAAACACAGGTTAAAATTTCTTTATTTAGAAATTGTCCTGATTATCAATGTATTTGGAGCAATAAGGACAGGTTTCTAAACAAATCACCAATTAATTTGCAATATACTATGTTCCCACAACACAGAGCTCAGTCTTAACACAGCTAGTATTCTTATAATTATATTCCAGCAGGAGAAGAATTCAAGAGTTCAGGTGCTCTCATCCCTAAGAACGAACTATTGATCAGACACTTCCTCTGCAAACCATGTAACACCACATAAAGGTCGCCATGGACAGCACAAATTGCTTTTATTGAACAGTGGAGTGAAGAGGCATTTAAGCCAAAAAAGCACCTTTATGTTATTTTGGCAGGCAGCTGATTGTATGTGACTGTATAGTTTGTGGTTCTGAAGTCTGAAACTGTAACACTCCGGCTTGCCTGAATGCCTAAGACTGTTTTCTTTGGGAATTCCATATCTCCCAAATGAATCAGGCTGAACAATCAGTTTACGCAGAACAATAGAAGATGAAAAGACTAACGAAATGTATCTGCAACATATTTTCTGAACACCCACACAGGTGAAGGGAGTCAGTCTTTAGAAGATAAACATACATTCAACTATGTCAGATACTTAATTCACATTTTGTTATTTGTTAATAACTGGTATATCCTGCTTCAAAACAAGTGATTTCACTAAACCAGTTATTTCTAGTCATAGATAAGTGTACCATAAAAAACAAAGCCCAAAACAATAGACATAAAAATCCCCAATCATATTGTATTAATTAGGAAAATGAAGTGTTTTGATCTTTCTGAAGCTAATTTTAATTTCACTCAATTTCTTCCTTTGGTAGAAAACTATTCAAAAATTAAAATTGTTCCCATACAATACTCAGATTGCACAGAAGAGAGAACATTCTGCTGAAAAACTCCTAACAGCATTCACCAAATCTGCAAAAGGAAAAAAGTGTGTTCTGTAAGAGAGTTGTTTAATGCCATGTTTCACCATTGCTACTGAGACTGTGCCACCAGTCTGAAACAGCTATTAATGAGCTTGTGAATCTTGCTGTATGGGGGAAGTCAGTGCCATGTTCTTCTAGCTCAGCTTCAAGCACACTGGCAACAGGACTCAAATGTAAATGATCCTGACAAATTGATTTAAAAAAAAAAGAACAAAAAAAATAAAAAGAGTACCATTCAGTAAAGAGGTGTGGAAGGATTCCCATCTAATAGGCATAATCAGCTGAAGAAATATAGGATGGGGAATAAACAGCTTTGCAAGAGCGTTGTCAGACATTTGGAGAGATTCTGTAGAAAAGCAGTGACACTGGTCAGAAATCAAGAAAACAGAACATAGGGGAAAAGGTTAAGAGTTTGGTTTATATAATAAAAGGCAATGAAGAGTGTGAGGGCCACGTTGTAATGCTCTTCAAACAAGTATAAGCCTACTGCAAAGAAGAAATAAATGTGTTTTATATCTCCCTAAAGAATGGGACAAAAATCTTTAATTGTAGCAGTAAGAATTCAGATTAAGTATTAAGATAAACTTTCCAACTCTGGAAATTATTAAGCACCAGTTTGATATCTAAGCAGTGCCGAGTCCTGATATTCATTACCACAGAATATAAATTGAGACAGTAGCTAAAGTTTTCTTTTCAAGAGAATTTGAGGCAGCTCTGAGTTTGTGTGCAATGGCCATTGCTGTAAGTAAAATGGCAGGTGTTATCAGTTTTAGATTTTCTAAACCCAAGTGGATTACCAGCTGGATTCTAGAAGATATTTGTATAACTATATCAGATGGCACATTTAGGCTCATGATGGGGGTCTATCCCTTTCTCATGTGGCATTTTTTGCTCTGGCAACAGGATACTCTATTAAATGCTATCAGGGTATTCTGTTCTTGTGTCACACTTTCTGCGCTGCTAAATGATGCACAGAGAGATTTCTCCAAGTCAGAAGGTGAAAACATATATCCTTCAGAGAGGAAATGAACATTCTTTTTCGTAAGTTTTGAAAGCATAACACTAAATACTTGAAGAGTATAGAATTCTCTGTATCATAGTCAGCATTTAGGCATTCTTTAAGACCATGAAAAAGCTAAAGCACTGTGCAAGTAAGTGCCTGTCTAGACAGCAAACGAAGATAGAATGGAAGTTCTATTGCCAGTGATGGCTACTGTGGCTTTTCCCAAGAATAGGGATAGTGAAGATGTGTAGAAATCCCCACCAAGAAAGAAAATTAAGCAAAGCACAGACCCTTGAAGGTAACAGAGGGAGCTACAAAGAGATTAAAATGGCTGTGTGGCTGGTTAGGGAATAAACCAGCAGCAGCAAATCACTCAGCTGGAAATCAGCTGACAAACCTGGCTAAGTAATTCTGTCATTCAAAAACAAAAGCAGCAGGTGAAGTGTGATTTTCGAGCTCTGTTTTGCTGTCTAGCATATATAGAAGTGAAATGTGGAGACACATAAAGATGTACATTGCATTTTACCAGCTAATTGAAACTACCTACAGTCCAAATACAGACCCTCACCTCAAAACCAAACTGAACTGGTTGTTGTTGCACTGAAGTTTTTAAGATTGTTGTATCTAAATGGTAAACTTGAATGAGGAGTTTATTTTCATATTTGCTTTCAATCTTAACTTTCCAAAGGTCAGCAGCATGCAGTATTTCAAAGGAACTTAAGTTTAATTCATGCTGCAGTGATCAAACATCACAGATGGAAATCTGTATGCTCTGACCTACCTTCAGATATAGTAGAATATTCTGTTTTCATTTGCATTGTTGAAGACATTTTATTTTGGGTAAATGTTGCTCTAAATTAGATCAAAATCAGGCCTGGTGTTAATACTATTCACAACTTTTTTTTTTCTTTTTTTTTTTTGTTTTCCTACAAGGCAGATTCAATAAAAGGAAAAAAAAAACAACACCAAAAGATAAAATAATCCCCAAAGCCCAGAGTTCTCTTTCCTGTGATCATCACCAAACTGGTAAACATCAGAGAAATCTTTCTATGTTTGTGAATATTCCTATTCTACACTTTCTTAAACCAGCCAGGACTGGAATACCCCTTTGGGCAGTTGGGGTCAGCTGTCCTGGCTGTGCCCCCTCCCAGTTTCTTGTGCACCCGGCAGAGCAGGGGAAGCTGAAAAGTCTTCGACTGGTGTAAGCACTGCTTAGCAACTAAAACATTGGTGTGTTATCAACATTATTCTTATACTAAATCCAAAACACAGCACTATGCCACTACTGGGGAGAAAATTAACTCTATCCCAGCCCAAACCAGGACATTGGCATTGTTTTCTTTATTTTTAGCTGCAGAGAATTGAATACTCTGATCCTCTATGGTATGATTGCAAAGTTTAAACTTCTGGGCAAATGTGAAGAAAATCATTGTTTATAATACAATATTGTCTAAAAGTCCAAAGGAATAAGTTCTGTCACCAGAGGTCTGGAAGAAATACCACTTTAGGAAAGACTGAAAGAGTTACTGGAGTGAAGAGTTTGTTAAGGAACACAAATCAGGAACATTTTTGTATATTTTTTTGCCCACTGTTTCCATATCCAAATTCTTCACCTGCAATTCAGAGTAAATAACAAGCACAAATTTTCTGATACTGAGTGTGTAAAATAAATGCTTGCAGAAAAAGTTGGCAGCTTCATTGTTCAAGCAACTCTCAGCACTAAAATAAATTGTAGCAGCAGCCCAATACTGGCCTCAAAAACCTTTTATTTTATTCTCCTTTGCACAAAGCAACCTTCTGTGCTTGCTGCGCCTGAATCTTCCCTCTAGCTAGAACAGAACAGAGAAATAAAAATCTATTTAAGGACAACTTTTGATATTTCAAAATTTGCTTTTATTTTTCATTCAAACAAATGTCATGTCTATCATTTGCTTGTAAAAAAAAAGAAATGTGTGAGGTGGCAGTTCTTGTAGTTCTCTCCAGTTTCATTACTAAAGGATACTAATCTAGGAAATATGAAATGTACTGTGGGATTCAGTTTGTCTAAGTGCAAGGATGTGTTTCATCTCCAAATTAGGACATGTGGGATTCATGCCCACACATGGATGAGTAGCACCATTTGAAATATCCGCTGCTGACCTCCAGCTATTGTTTCAGAATGATACGGGACTCCCCTTGATCTTTTATCACTTCTGCCAAGTGTGTACAGATTTTTGGATTTGGATGCTCTGGGGCATCCAAAGTACTATTATGCACATATGTGAAGGCAATGAATCAAACCCATAAAGAGGGATTAATTTTCAAGTTAAGATTAACAAATTTAGATGTTTACATGTAAACCAGGTGTGTAAGCTTGCACTGTCGTTCATGGCATGCAAGTCAATGCAGTCAGGGATGTGCAGAACACAATTCAAGCTCACTCCAAAGTAGACTGGGCTGAACTGAGCCTCTGGTTTTCACAGAGCACTGGTTACCTTTGTGCAGCTATCTAAATTCCCATTTTAATCTGAAGAGACCAGGTCAATACAGTCAATGGAGTTGAGAGAGGAATTTGTCTTATCCTAAAACAAATGGCTATATACTTTATATTACATTTGACTGTATTGACTGCCATTTACTAAAATGGGCATCCACGATCCTACATCAGAAGTAGATGGATAACTCTGTAGACATGAAATGTCAATGGGAGGAATCCCACCTCTACTTTTAAGTCTTGAATCAGGAGAGCATTTTCATTCATATCAGTGCTTATAGAAACACTGAAATGCAGGTTTCTTCACATTGCAGGCCAGCTGGTGCATCCATGAAAATGTCCATTCACATAAAGTAGCCTTTTTTAAGGAAAGTTTGAAACAAGTAATTCTCAGTCAAGGACTTTGTTTTTGTAGAGCCAAAGCATGGCTTTTCCATGAAACTAACTTTTGGTGAAAATCTTTCACTTAGGCCTATTAATATTATACTTCTCTTCACATGTCCAAATAGTCATCTTAAAGAAGGTGTCCAAAAAGTTTTCTTCCTTAATATTCCAACAAAAATGTAGAAGTTCTAAAATTCACAGTTTAAAAGACTTCCCCTGCAAAGATCAAGCCTAAAACCTCTGAAGTTTCCAAATCTTTTAACTGATTAAAATAGACTTTAGGCAAGAGTTTAAATTTGGGTAATATTGATAATTTTCATTTCAATTTAAAAAAGAATAATTGCTTCTTTTAATTAAAAAAATAATGTTTTTATTTAAAACATTATATTAAGAGCCACAAAACTTTCCCCCAAATTAATGGACACATACTTCTATGATATTCTGTCATTACCCTTCCAATTTTTTGTTTGTTTTTATTTCTTTGTTGTAGTCAGATATCTATACTAACAATAAAGGCTAGATATATAAGGCATCTAATTGCTCAGCTTTAACAATGGATATATCTTACACAAACTACATTCTTGTTACTGGAATGGAATAAACATATATATATCTGTGCATGCATATAAATATGTATAAGTAAGGAGAATGATATTCATGTTTTTAAACAGATTTCTTATTTAAAGAATAATATTCAAATCTTCTTGAAATATAATAGTTCAGGGAAAGATATCAAGAAAAAAAACGTGACTTCTAGAGGTTTGTGACCATTTTCATAACACGTAATTTCAATACCTGTCTTATAATTGGAGCTGAAGCCTTATATTGCTTCCTTATATGAGTACCTTATCAAATATTCTGCTGATATAATTACTTTTAACTGGATACAATGGATTTATATTGCGCTACAGAAATTTGTGGTTTTGAACATATAAAAGATTAGTATTGGCAATATAATTGCCAATAAACATTCTATGATTCTATGATTCTATAATAAATACCTGGGAAACAGTATGCATGTTTTAGATTGCAAACCAGAACATGCTTTCAAGGAAAAACATTTGCAAAACTGTTGGAAATGTTACAAACAAATGTCCCTTGAATCTTATTTTGCATATAGCAGGTCTTTAAAAGGAAATGTGTCTGGGGAAAGCTTCCTCTGAGCTACTGAAATTGGTTCTGAGAAGGCAACATATCATGATGAATAGGACAAAAGCATGATTTAGCTATTACTTGATAGAAGGTTTTTGTGATTTTTCTTACATCCTGAAGATGAACAACAGAACAGAGACCCGAAGGATAAATTATTCCTCTACGTGACACTTGATCACTTTCTAACTATGAATTAAGAAGACTTCGTTACCTGCATCTATACTGAAAAGTATTTGACTCTTAGTTTTACTAGAGCTGACTTAGGTTTTTTTATCATAACATCATACAAAATTAAAAATTTTCAACAACTGTGTCCTATGGTGTAAAATGTCAATAACTTAAGGAAATGTTATACACAAATAGACAAGTAGCAGGAGACCTTGACCACTGCATTTATGAGATGATTGCAAAAAGTTTTCGACTTGTAATGCTGTAGAAAATGAACTGGAATTCTTAGTGACACAAAATAAATGACCCAATAAAACAGACCTGTGTTTACTTTACAGAACTCCATAACTTGGTCTGTGAATTAATTCTTTCTCTTTGAGAGCTAAATTTGGAGACTAATAGAACATCCCTGTCCTGGCTAATGCAACTTCACAACTCTCATCCTTCTTCTTTCATTGATATATCATTGAAGGACAATCTTTCTATAGTTAAAGGTTGCCTGATATGCTTGCTGCAGTTACCAGCCAAAGCTACTTTCATTCAGGGCCTGTCCAGATAATGGCAACAGGAAGAGATGAATGGATGTTGTATAGATATTTTGTCCTTTAAAAATGTTACCTTCCTTTAGAATAATCCTCATATTCTTCTAAAAAGCCTTTAAAATTGGGTGATGACTTTTAAAAGTCTCAGAACATCTGCCTAATATTCTTCCATCTGTAATAAAAGGCTCCAGTGAAATTCTCTGAACTCTTTCACTGCCCTTCTCTTTCATAACACAGTTTTATCTAAAAGTATTTTAGTTGCCTACGACCAAGCTATCTGTAGACAGCCTGAATAAATGGATGACACATAAGCATTTTAAAGATACTTCTTCAACAAGAAAAGTGTGTGTGATAAGGTTGTAGTGATAAATCTGTTTAACAATAAATATTGAAAATTGCTAGAACAAAAGTAAAAATTTCATTAATTTATGCCTTCCATCATGAAGCAATGTTTTACTGCCCTAGAACATGTTAGAGAAGTTGTAAATACATGAAAGAAAGAAGGAGTTGATAGGAAGTCAGTAAAAATTTGTGAAGTAACAAAACAGTGCATTTTCTGTGCAGAAAAACTTTGTGTACACAGTAAAAGCACATATCCTTCTTAAATATGTCTCAAAGAATGTTCAGCAATTTAAAAGAAATCAGTTATACTAATGCAATGGTTACTCAAAATTCAATGAGCAAAGCTAGGCATCAGGATCTGTCAGCTTTTTACAAAGTCATTTTTGATCAAACCACTTAGTTAACTTCAAGCTTAAAACCTTTTAATGGGTAACTGCTGCATTTATTCCTATCTTAGGCTTCTTGGTCTCATGTTGTATTATAAACCAGGAATTAAAGTAATGGAATTTGCAGCACTGAGATAATTCTGAAAAATATGGTTTCTGCAGTTTTGACCTATCTTGATAGACTGAAGGGAGGGTGATGAAAACTGCAATCTTAATAAATCTCCTGCAGCTAAAGGTTTAAAGCTCACACTGTTTCAAATTAGTGGGGACAGCAATATTTATTTGCTAAACACTTTGAAAGACTTAAACTTATGACCACAGAAGTTGCAAACTAGTATTTAAACCATGCATAAGTAGGAAGGTTTGTATATTAAACAAAAAGACAAGTAAAATTGATTGTCATTTCTGTCTTTGATCTTTCCAGGATCAGAAAGCTACACATTTTTGCAAAATACTCTGCAGTTCACAGAACAGACTACAAGCAAAGGAACCATAGAAAGGGCAGGAAACAAAGACAGCATTACCATCCCTGCATGCTCAGGGGCAATTAAATAACATTGCAGTCCATCAGATCCGGTGCTTTCCAGCAGGACGTCTATGTAAAATAACAACTAGGAAGATGTGCATCCAGGTGACATCTTTCTCATTTGTTTGTTTGTTTGCTTGTTTTCTTCTTCAAAGGGGAGCTGGATGACTAGCTAGCAGAGGGAAAGGGAGAGTAAAGCTATCACCAGAAGAAGCAGTTACCAATTAGACTCAGCCACAGCAAAGGATACAAGCACATCACAGCTCTTGCCACTAGATTTGTCTGGTTCCAAAAGTTTTATTTTATTTTATTTTTACTATGCTGAAGCAGTTTTGCAAGCCCAGAATTATGTTCAGTCTGCTCTCCCCTCATGTCCTGACATTTAGTTGAATGTTGAAGCTGATCTATGGTTTCAAAAGAGGTGATATGATTGGCCCAAATAATTATCAGCCTATCTCAGTACTCCCAGTTGCCTTTGAAATCACTTTAAAAGGTGTGGTTCAGGTTCAGTGGGTATCCTACTCAAGAGACCATACCATTTTCTTTCCACATCAGGTAAGTTCTGCAACTAAATGAGATGCCTTCGTTATCAACAGACTTCTGTCCATATAGACTTCACCACTGACAAAGTGAGAGTGGGACAAATAAATCTTCTAATGACTCAGACCACCCCAATGTTGTCATGGATTTCAGTAGTTTAATAAGTTAGCAGTTGTTGAGAAAAAAAGCAGCAAATAACCTCATCAATGAATTTTCAGAGTCATGGGAAAGACATTTTTGTATAGGTGAACAGCAGCAGTGCCTACTGGTTTTGACTAAAATGTAAAAGGTAGCTTGCAACTACCTCTTCATGTGGAACTTCATATTTTTTCTAGTTTGGGATTAGAAGAGGAACCTTCAATGAAAAAGAAGTATTAGTGTTACAATAGAAAACATTATTTCCTTTAAATCAACGTGATTCAGTAGTTTAGGGGCAGAGACACCCCAGGTGGATATCTGGAGTCACTTGAAATTATGTTGGTGATGTCGGGCAACCTAAGATGGTGTAAATACAGGTTATATGAATAGGAATTAGACAAAAGTTTTCGAAAGGAACACTTTTTTTAGAGAAAAATAATCACAGGAATATGACAAATGCTGAATACTTCTGGCAATATTTTTAAAGATCTAAAAAAAGAAACATTTCAACACTTTGTGATTATAACACTTTCCTTTTAATGCAGATATTCCTTTGATATAATAAAAGGTGAAAAAATGTCAAAATAAAATATTTCAGTAGGCTGAAAATAATGAAAGAACCAACCCTAAACAATCATGATTTCACATTGTGAAACATTTCTACAGAAAGCTATGCTTTGTTCTTTTTGAAAAAAATAAAAAAAAATCATATGACTCGGGAAATGCAAAACCAGTTCAGACCTGTCTTATAAATGAATGAAAAGTACAGGTTATTGTCATTTGGATGACACATCCTCTAAAATTAGTGTGCTGGCCATCTTCCAAAATGGATAATTACATTCTGCTTACCTGATAGTCTCCTGCTGTTTTTCTTGTAAGATGTGTTCTTTGTTACATCCTGTTCCAAAATATTGTTAATGATGCTGTCTTCACAACACTAATTTTTTCCTTGTTCTTAAAGCATTCAAAAATGCACTTTCTATAGAATGCATGCTTTAAACAACAAACAGTAACAGATAATCTCTGACAGCCAAAAATGACTAATTCTATAACAACAGATCTACCTGTCTCTTTTTGAGCCTTCAGTAATATGAAATAAACTTTGGGGAAAAAAATCCACAGCACCTGTCATGCCAGAAAACTCTGGTTTTAAATAACCTCAAGATCAGCCCAAAAGCAAGAATGAAATCTAGAGAATTCTTCTGAACTGACGCAGGTAGTGTAAAGATTGAGATCAAAGATTAAACTGGATATTTACCTACCACAAAGAGAATGATTTAATTCTTGTGTAAACTTTCTTTTCTGAGGTCTCAAGCATTTGAAATATCAATGGTATTATGTAATTATGTAAACAATTAAAAATCCACTGCATGCACTGATTACTTCTCCCACCTACTCCTGATCAGTATTTGTACTGGTTATTAGTAAAATTCAAAGGTATGGGAGGAACCTATTACATATATTACCTTCATTTAAAGTTTGTAATTCTACTTTTTTAACAGTTCCCTATAGCATTATCTCAAAGCGCTATTTCATTTCTGTAGTTCTGGGTCCAGCCAGGTTCCCTATATACATCTATCTAGCACCAGAAATTCTGTTGGACTGGTTTCCATCTTCACCTTCCAGGTAAAACATCCAATGCACGTATGCCCAGGTATCTTTTCTGGTATGCTTAAATACCTGTTTAAAAAACATAGGACTTTTGTGCCATTCCAGTACTTTCCAGATACTGGGATTTCAGCTATTTGTCCCACAAGCCAAATTCTAATAATGAAAGGAGCTATACTTTATTGCTAAGATTTAGAGAATAGACATGCTGATTGTGAATCCCTTGATAACTGAAAATGAAACAAATCCTGGCCTATGAGATATTACAGAATAAGTATGTAGAAATAAATAAGCAGACTGTTCTCCAGGAATGGGCCAGCGTCCTTCTGCAGACAGTACTTAGTGGTGGTTTGGTTTTAAGGATGGAGAACTGGAACAGCATATTTTGCCTTTTCTTCCCTTTTTTTCCCTTCACTTCCCTCCTTCCAGCAGATGTGGCTGTCAGAGCTTACCAAATGAGACATGTATTATAAAGACAGAGATTTGACCATTGTTTTTAATAAATGTAAAATAAAAAATGTTTACCCGATTCCTAAATTTTGGTCCTCAGGAAAGGTGTATCTCCTTCCAGTAGGGATTTTAGAACTGGTATTTAATTTTCATTTTCAAGTCTATTTAGAGCAATGTGTTCTCCAAATCTTTGGCATGCCTGGCTTTCATATGATAATCAGACTTGCCATATGTTTAAGAGATTTGCTTCTCACTTAACTGCTTTAACATGCAGAAATAATCAGCATGACTCAAAGCCAAATTCAATAGCTTGATGAAAAGAACACTCACGAAGCAACTGTCCATCAGTTTTTCATACTGTGACAAAATGGTTTTCATTTTACTGCAATTATTTTGAGCAGTTGTTGTTGTGTGTTCACATGATTCTGTTTTAAACTTCATTTTGAGAACAGAGCTAAGTTAATCTCAATGAAATAGCTATTGCTCATGTATACATTTGGCTTACTGCTTCATGGGCATGATAAACAAAGCTACAGTTGTTATAGACTAAAATACTAATTTAACACACTTCAAATCACATATATAGCCAAATCAGAAATAGTATAACACCTGTCCCGAGTCACCATGTTCTGGAGTTCAGATTTGTGTCATAAATCAAAACCTAGTATGGATATATTTTGCTGAATGAAAAACCTGACCAGGAGGTGTTTGTCAAATCAAATGGAGCCTCCTTGTGTTCCTGCTTGACTATTGGTTCAAATTCAAGCAGTGAAACGAAAAAATGGATACAATTTTGGACATGGTTTACATACACTAAGATAGACATTTAGTGTCTTTATTAGGAAATCCTAGGTAATCCATTTTAGGCTAGAAGGATACACATTTGCATACCTAACACAAAACTTACTGAATCTTTAAAATCACTGCATTTGATTAAGCCTTAAATGAGCTTCACCTGCTGGTACAACTTAATAATAATAATAATAATAATAGTAGTAATAATAATAAAATAAAAATCCTTATGGTTTTCTCTAAAAGGTGACTTCATTTTTTACCCTGCGTCTTTACAAATTTTAGGAAGGGAAGGCAAAAAATGTAACAAGTAAATATATTTCCATCAATCCCATAATTGTATATAATAATTTTTATTATAATTGTCAATATTGTGAAGTCTGAATATTGCTAATCATCTGTGAACATAAACTCTATTTACTGTTTTCTACTCATTTACCCAGAATTAAAGCTATATTGTTTATTCATTAGCTGCACAGAAGTCTAGGTTATATAATACCTGTCTGTTTTTATCATATTTTATCAGTATATTTATATGCACATATACATTATATAATTTTTACTTAAAGAAAAAGCAATAGCAACATTTTCACCTTACCAAGCATCTTAACACAAAATTATACATATATTATAGATTCAATACTAAGATCAACATATAATATCCATAAGGATGTAACTTCCATGGAAACCGGTGAGAGTTAGGCACTTGAATATGTTTCTGAATCTGAATCTAGAATGACAATGGCATTGTGTGTGAGCCCATTGCTGTGGGGCACACAGTAGAGTCTGGCACCCCCATGCCTTGGGTGGTTCACGGGAATGTTCAGTGCCTCAGGAAGAGAGTGATGATAGATCGTACATTAAGTAGCATGTCACTTAACATCAGGTGAGCAGCTTGATCTTTCCAACTGATTGCAATGTGTAGCTGCCCACTCAGACCTGGTACTAAAGCCAAACCTGTGATTACTTCTTATCTACATTCAATCAAGGAGATTTGAGTTAACTTGAAAACTTTCATGAGCACTTTCTTAATCTTTTTTTTATTGTTATTTTGATTGATTAGAAGAACTGAGTGCTTATGGCCTCGGTTTTGCCCATAAATGTGGGGGAAGCAAGGTGAAGGACAGCCAAGAATTCGACACGGGGCTCCAAACTAAGATAATCTAATGGTCATTGCTTCCTTTTGCCTAGAATCAGAATCATCTTTTGAAAAACGTGTGATATATTTATATGTATATTGACTTGACTAACTGAAGTGAGATAGCCGGAAAAAGACTTCATCTGAGAATCTTTTTTGGATTTTGAAGTGAGTTAGATTCTTTGCAGCATCATAGACAAGCAGAGTTAAGTTCAGCTCTGTTGGTACTGAACAGCCACTAAGCAAGTTCAGAAGCAGAATTTCCTAGGAAAACTTAATGCATAAATCTGCTACAGATCAAAACTCCAATGTCTTCACTGATTCCAATTCTAAGAGCCCAAGTCCTTTTGCAGTTCTAGTTCCATATATCCACCTACAGCTTTACGTATATCAGCACTTTAAAAATATGAACCTGATTTCTTATAAATAAAAGTCAGTCAACAGAAGAGGCAGATATGTGAAAAGTTAGGATTAATTCATGTCAGACTTTTCTTACATGCTACTCTTCTTACATACATTTCTTCCCATTTATTTCTTAATTTCCACTTTTCAACACAAAAAATAATTCCACTGTATGCTATACGTGACAATTTTGATCAAAGAAAGAAAGGTTATTCTAAAATCAGGTTCAGTCTTTTTCAACTGTGTATGAGATTACACTTTGAAAAAAGATGAAAGAGGTAGAGAGACAGCTGCAATAGAATATATTATAGAATCAGGCCTACATTAAGTTTATCATTATTTTGGGGGGCTCAGACTGGTTTAACATTCCCTGGACTGAGCAAGTTGTTCAGAGATACATTCCTGCAATATTTGGGACTCCATCCATAGAAAAGTGAGTCCAGGAACCAGGGCAAGTGATGGAAATCTGGTGAGCAATTCCATGCTACCTGGCTCAAGGCTGTAGTTTGTTCTTTTACTTGCAGTGTGAACACTGGCACCATTTTCTCTCTTTTTAAAAAGACCAAAGGATCCTTTAGAATGATTCACTGTATCAAATGGAAGTTCATTTCTTCATCTACCCAAAAGGCAGATTTGGTACTTAAGTTGCTCCTTCCATTTGATTCACCTTTGCCTCAACGTGTCAAAATTGGTGTGCCTGGGTTAAGCTAGAGCATGAGTGAGATAGCAGGATAGCATCTTGAGGTGCTTGACTTTTTGCTTTGGCTAACAGCTTGCTTACCACAAAGAATAAAAAAAAAACAAGCATTACCTTTAGCTCATCCTCAAGTGTCTGGATGCACTGAAAGCAAAGTCATGCTGTAAACCTGACATCCTTTCAGCCTAATAGCTTGTGTAGCAGGAAAAGTACAGTCATAGTTTTGGACCAGTGACTTTCACCAAAATCTATGTTATTATAATATCATGGGTTTGCTATTCCTCTCTCGACTCTAATTTTAGTGGCATAAAGTTACAGTGTAACTTTTAAGGATGAAGGCAGAAGTGACATCACATGTGCATTACAGGATACAAACAGTCTTGATCAGTTTTTTTTTTTTTTAAATCTGGTTGATTGTTTAATTTTCTTCCAACATCTTTCTCACAGTAAATATTACAGAATTGCTGTACTACAGAATGTATTTAATATATTGATAAAGGTACATTAATCAAAACCTGACAGCTAAAACCTCACTACCATCTTCCTATAAGTCAGATTTTATCCCATTCTTTTGTGTAGAAGATTACGTTTTAGACAGCGATTTGAATGGCATTACTCTAATATTTGTCATACGAATACAGGAGTAGCAGCATCTGGATATTCAGTATACCTATGTGTTAACATAACCACAAAAATACTGCTTTTAGGTATGTAATACCAAAACTTCATGTTGACACGTTTGAATACATCTTTCCCAACCAAATGTGCCATCACAGGAGCTGCTGAGAACAAATTTTAGCTGTTTCAGATAAAATAGCACTGATGTAACTTCTGCCTCTCAGACAGATATTTCTGTACACCCAATTAGTTCTCTGAGCTGGTTTTAATTGCACGTTGCATTGACAGAATTGATTTTTCCTTGAGAATGCAGATCTGAGTTTTTCCATCTTTTGCCACCCCCCAAACAAATAACCTGATTTTTACATGCAGCAGATGGATGATGCTCATTTCCTACCACCTAACACACTGCAGATACCCACATCTAACAGCAAAGTCTATTGTTTCGTTGCAGACACCGAGATGTTTTTAGGCATGAGTGCTTTGCTACATTAGGGTCTTGTAGCTGTGGAGAGAGAGTTTCTGCACCTTATTCCCTCCAATTTTCTTGCATGATCATTATTTGTTTACAGCCTTTCATTTTTACCTGGTCTTACAGCCATCTTTGCAGAGTCCTGAGTGCAGTTTATGTAACACAGTCTGGGCAGGAGTGCCTAGTGACTCACTGACTGATGTAAAAAAAAAAAAGGATTACTCAAAATTTTTTCAACTCAAAATGTGCATCCATTCCACAGACATATACATTGAGAAAATCAGCACCAGAGAAAGGGTTAAAAGTTGTGTTAAGACTTCAGGTCCTATTTAGCTTTTTATCAGATGGGAAGTCAAAAAAAAAAAAAAGTGAAAAAACTACAGAAGAGGGAAGAAAGAAAATAAAAATGCTCTGAGCCTGGCTAAGTATGATAAAATGGTGTGAATCAAGGCCATGGTCTGATTGGTGGTTGAACAATTATCAAGAGGAAGATAAACTGTTTTCTGGCATTCTCAGTTTTGTAAACTTGAACACTTTCATACCTACCAGGCCCCAAAGGTGTCTGCCAGATGTCTTGATTGAAAATATACTGCATAAGAGAAAATGTAAAGGGCAAGTCCTAAAATAAATACCTGAATTCATCTCTAGTGTTTTCATCACAAAGGCTTGAACTGCTTAGTGTATTAAAAAATAAAAAATAAATAAAAATATTATAAAAAGCAAAAGATAATTCTATAAGCCTTGCATAAAAATATTGAGTTTGTCCCATGCACAATTTTAATGCACAAAGATAAATGCACTTTAAGGCTGAATAAATAGGAAAGTACTGTTTTAAGAAGATAACATTATAAGCTTGCATACTGCAAAGTAATTAAAGGACATAATATCCCATTATACAAGATCAATATGCACTTGAGATCGGGGCAGTATCTATTTCTGAAAATATATAGCTCACACTGATTTCTATCACACTTTCAGTATTGATCTGATGAGAAGATACTTCACACCTTGTTGTTAGCAGAGGTTTGCAGACTGCTTGTACCTCCAGAGTGAAATTAAAGTCAAGGCTGTTTGCATGTCTACATAAACTGCTGTTAGCAGGTCTCAGTCACAGATTCTTCAGTAAACAAACTGTGTATTTATTTGAAATGATCAGTCCCGGCTCTGTTTTAATAATTTCTAACAAACTGGTTTCATGAGAAATTCTTTAATGGGAATGGTGAGTGCAAGAAACACGTAGCTACAGCATATTATGTTCTCTTACAAGTTGTTTGTTCTTTTATGTATGAAGAAGCTCTTTACAGTATTCTGATCAGAAAAATGCTGGTGAGGAAATTTTGGCAATGGTTCTGAAATGGCTTTACTCCAGCTAGATACAGTTGGTATCAGCAATTATTTGAATGAAAAGAACTGAATTAAGGGAGTGACAAAGAACCATTGCAGCATTGTTTAAAAAAAAAGACAGCCACCAGGAAAGGCCAATTTCATTTTTCTTAATCTATTGGGGAACGTCTTTTTAGTAGGGCCAGCTGTGTTAGGACAAGGGGAAATGGTTTTAAACTAGAACAGGGTAGGTTCAGGCTAGAGGTAAGGAAGAAATTTTTTACAATGAGGGTGGTAAAACACTGGAACAGGTTGCCCAGAGAGGTAGTGGAGGCCCCATCCCTGGGAACATTCAAGGCCAAGTTGGATGGGGCTCTGAGCAATCTGATCTAGTTAGCAGTGTCCCTGCTCACTGCAGGGGGGTTGGACTAGATGACCACTAGTGGTCCCTTCCAGCCCTAAACATTCTATGATTCTATGATTCTATGATTCTATGAAATAGAAACTCCAGAAAGACACCTGCAGACTTTCATTTGCACACAGGTCCAAGATATCCTTTCCACTTCCATTCTGAGCCAAATTTCTTCTTGCTTCTGTCATATGGGAGGAACAGGGACTTTGGAGGGTGGCTGGTGGCACTTATACCAGGTCATTGGCAGGGCTTAAAGGCTGGACTCCAAAACTGCAATTCTCAAAACCACTGCTAAATTTCCACACAGCACTTCAAGTGCACAGATTCAGATTACAGTAGTTAACTTTTATTCAAAGTTTTCTTTGAGATGTGACAAGGGAAGACTGACAATACCAAATAGCATGGTTTTTACCTTGTGCTTAAACCATATTGGGATTTATAAGATGGACAGAAGTTGTGGCATTTATTTGTACCAAGGATCTGTGTAAATTTGTTACAAAAGAGAAATAGAAGAGGAAAACATTTATCTCTTCTTCCCATATTTCTGTCATTTCAAAGGTTAGATGTCAATTTAAGAGAGCTGGGTTCAAGTCTGATTTTTTTCTGAGATCTTCTGATCATCATAACCATGAGTTATTAAGCTGTTGAAATGAGTCATCCACCACCCTTGTAAAGGGCTCTGGAGTCACTGGGTCAAAGTCACTGGCTTGAGTGCTGATTGCAGTTATTGAAGAGGTGAAACAGTTATAGAAGATGTTCCCTATTCACACTCCTGTAGGAGGAAATGAGGTGTGTGTGGGAGGGAGTGGGAGGAATGGTACTAAAACCCAAGCCACAGGGGTAGGTTCTCATATCCAGGCACTGTGAATCTTGAATTTTTTTGACACAAAGCAGAACAGCTTCCCAACAAGGGAGTGGGAGTAAGAGTGCTGCTCCCCACATCTTTGCCTTCAGCCTGCTGATTAGGACACTCCTGTGGGAGGTGGAATGCAGGTTTTGGTGCCCTGGACTCCCACAGCCTATAGGAGGTCTCTGATGCTCCAATGTGAAATGAAAAGATCACAGTAACATCCTCCTCCAGCTGTCTCTTATGGAAAGCGGTGACTCATGTTCCATTTAGAAAGGGAGGTGAAAGATACCTGATACAGCGAGAAGTCCTGGTGAGCAGAAATGCTTCTCAGTAGCACAGAGTTGATCATTTAGCACAACCACTGCTTCTCTGGGGTTCTCTGTTAGCTGGTTTGGGAAGTTCCCCATTATGTAAACTGCTACATGGACCCTATTCTGAGCTGCCTAACTCTATCCAGGCTGATCAGACTCCAAGTATTTCAGAGACTGTTGATTCTGTTACAAGGATCAGAGGCTTCTATCCCTTTTGGTACCCAAGGCTATAACTCTTTTTTAAAATTTCTATATTTAGTTTTCCACAAAGGGGAAATGGAAGCTCTTGAACTTAAACCTCCATATTTTTAGAAGAGATAATATCTTATCTTTTTCTACAAAGAATCACTGTGATCAGACATAACCAGTACTTGTACTTTATGTATTATCTGAGGCTTTCTTTTGATATTTCCATATCTGGTTTTTGGTCAGAATCAAAGTTGCAAAAGAATCCTTTCTGAAATTATTTTGGCACGATGACTTCTGTCTAGAATCCTTAAAAATAAAAAGTGGTTTCAAAGAGGGTGGAGAATTTGTTGTTGGTGGTGTTTTGTTTTTTTTTTTTTTTTAAGTCTCAGTAGCTTAAACTTGCATTTGTCTTGACTTGCAGGTAGATCTGATTTTAGTTTCTCCATGCTGATTTGCCCATTCTGATGGAAGATACAGCTTTTTGTGAAGGGATTGCTTCTCAGATTAGGTAAATCAATGTAGTTAATTGACTTCAGCATTATGCTGATCTGCACAAACTGAGGATCTGGCCCGAAGCTGAGCTTGTTCATTTTATGACCTAGAATTATTTTTTTTCATGTAAAAAGGCTTAGTTATACTTTGTCTAGATTCCTGGTTATGCAAAACAATTGACATCCAGTACCTCTAGTGCTGCCTAATCACTAGGAAGTACTATAGACAGCAAAACAAAAGATTTGTAACTTACCCCCATGCCTCCTTGCATGTTAAATCTACAATATAGGATGCCTAAATGTTGCAGTGTCTACAGTAGCTTTACATTCAAGGAACATTTCCTCAGTTGAATCATTTAAATGGCTTAAGGATATTAATGAAAATCCAAAAGAGACTCAAGTTTGCTAAATAGAAGATGGAGAGTGATTTTTGAAAATAAAAAGTATAAGATCATACATATTTCAAGAGCACAGTGCAAAGCTGCTTTACCTGATCTATTTCACTGTAAAGGAAGAAAGTAGAGATCATCAGCCTATTTTAGCAGCTTGGACTTGTTTATTAGGAAACATTTCATCAAATGGTGGGGGTTTTCTGTGTAATAAATTAAATAAGATACATAGCATAAAATGTAAAGCAATTTAATAAAATAAAACAATTTAATAAAATAAAAATTCTGATTATGTTTATGCTGATGTATTGAGATCTAACTGGAAACAAGAATGGTGTGATCACCATCCTATTTTTCAAAGCTAATTGAGGAGGTTCTTGACTTTTACTCAGTTGTGAGAGACAGGGACTTGGAGCCAGTCTCTCTGCTGAAATCCCAGCTGCACTGCTATTATGAATTGCCCTTGGAAAAATGTGAATTTGTGCCTTAACCGTACTTCTACAGTGAATGGATTCAAGAGATCTCCCTGTTCTTCAGAAAACCTGACTATATGTATAAATTCCTGAAGCATAATGAAGGAATAGGTATGTTTCAGTGGTTTCTCATAGAAAACAACTATGAAACAGAGTTGCTGCCATGTCTTTCAACAAATATATGTAGATGAGTTTAGATACAGCCTATTTGTAGACTTACTGTTATAAGCCACTGCAAAGATCAAATGGTAAACCAAAACAACACTATATAGTCATGGTGGTTTTAGTCCTGTTTTAAAAAGTATTCTCGTTCTTGGAATGTTTTGTTCCCAGGATGTAAAGGTCCTGTCATCATATTTAATTTACAATCTAAAATATTCATATACATAGCTCTGGACATCATAGTAATTTTTTCCCTTTAATCATGTTTTCACTTACTGTAATGTCTGTATAAAATAACCATCACACATGCACCACAAAAGCGAAATCAATTTAATAATTTCTTAGATGCAAAAGAAATCTCCTATCAAGAAATACTGAGAAAACAGAATTTGCCTAAAGGGATGGATTGACTGTGCACTTAGTTCTGTATTAGCCAACTTCTAATCATAAAATAATAGATTTTAAGATTAGGATTAATTACCATCTCTTGTAAAAATTCAAACAAATATTTTCTGATTTTCTGCAACATGATTTTGGAGTCTCTATATTTAGATAAAATTCATCCAAGTTTTGCAGATTAAGCAGGAATTCAAGACATATTATTTCTAAATATTTATTGACAAGGCCCTGTTGATATGTTATTGTTTGGGTTGGTTTTTTTTCAAAATTCAACAGATATAGACAGAATGTATTAATTAAATTAAAAGTTTTACTCCTTCTTCTCCTTTGGAGAACTGAAATATCTATAGTCTACTTTTTTGGATGGGGTCTTACAACTTTCCTACATGTTCTAACCAGACTAATTTAGTTTCTCACTAATATTCTTTCCTCAGGTGAGATTCCCTCATTTTGGAACCTTCATTAATGCTGTAGGCAGAAACTAAGCAGGCTACCCAGGTGTAACTATTTTAAAAATACTTAAGTGAACATTTACCATTTCAGGGTCAGTTTGTAGGCTGGATGAATGCTCAGATCTGTTTTTTTTACACTTACTGATTTACCCAGCCCCCCAGTTACTACCTGCTTGGCATTCAGAATCACATCTCATATCTCACCATTTGTGCGGATGTTGTATGTCATCACTCCACTCTAATAAACATCTGTGATCCCAACTTCTCTTAATTCTTAGCAACTGTGTAAACAAAAATGCAAAGGATAATCTTGGAGGGGAAAAATAATAAAGAGGGGAAATAAACCCTTTCACCTGTGAAACCTCAGTCTGTGCTGCTAGAAAGAAATAGGTTTAGCTTGGCTCCTATTCATTTCTTAACTTACATCCCAAAATTGTCATGCATAATTTGATCCAAATGGATTGCTTTAGTTTCAGGAGGGGAAACACACAGCTCAACTAGCAGAAAAGAGTGAATCACCTGTAAGTTATTGAGAAGTCAGACTCCCCCACTGGGTCAAGGTTAGGGTAATTAGCTGGTCAGCCCAAACTGTGATTTGCCTGAGGAGAAACAAATGAATTTGGTTTCCACATTTTCAGCATGACCCTTGTTGCATTCTTCCTGAATCCAACAACCTCTTCCTTATACATGACTGAAAAATAATTTTCCCACTGCTAAAATAGTAATATTTCTTTCAAAGACAGCAGTGGGTATCAGCAGTCAGCTCCATTCATGAACGTCTCTAATTTCTTGCTAGTCCGCTACAGTTTTCACACTTTTTACCATTGACATTGCAGGCGAAGTCAGCTGTAACTAGATTATCCTTCCCTTTTATTTTTCAGTTCCCCATAATTTTCTCAATAAATACAGAAACCTGAGTTATTTGCTGTAGCGCATTGCCCAAGCTTTTATAATACAAGCACAATGTTTATTTGTGATCCTTGTCTCTTTTTCAGCATTTTTTTAATATGGTATTTTTAAATGTTATATATTTGTTGTAGCTTTATGCATGTGTAATAATGCCCTATTTAGCAATTATAGACATCAGATCATTTAATTGCTTCCAGTAGACACAAAGGAAGCTTCCAGCTGACCTCATTACTGTACCTTAGCCAGTGTCCAGAATGATCACACCAAAGGATTAAGTTCAGTTTAAGCAGTCTGTTCTATCTGGTTCACTAGACTGCCAGAAAAGTTCAAATTAATATTATTTCTGTGGTTCTTTAGTCAGAATCTTCTTTACACATATGAATGCGCATGTATGTACACACAACACACAACTTTTTTAAGTGTGAGAAAGCAGTAAAATATAAGATTAAGATTATAGCTGCTTTGAGCTGGACCTTGACCCAGATGCTCACCAGAGCCTCCTCCCAACCTAAATTATTCTGTGATTTTCAGAGAGTAACAGATTCTTCTGACTGTGGTTGTCTTGACAAAGCTTCCTTGAATCTTTGACTCAGGGACAATACCCACTATTCATTCCTTTCAAATGGATGTATTTTCATGCATTAATATTAATAAAAGGACTTCTATGTATTTAATGTTAGCATTCCCAGTAATAGGATAAAGGTCTTCTTGTGCTATGTACTGTATAAACACATATGCAGAGACAGCCTATATTCTTAACACTAAACTAATTCTAAAGGCCTATTTGTGGAACTGGAACCATTTAGGCTTTGGCTCATATGGCACTTCTTCTGAAAGGGTGCAACTATGGCATTAAGGAATGAATTTTTAATGTAAAGTAACCCATGGGTGTGACTATCAATGGAGATGGACAGTGGAGAACAAAAGCTATTGAGTAAACCAGTTAAGATCATGTTGTTGGTCTAAACTAGATTAGCACAGAATTTGGTTCATGCAGCGTTTTGCCTACATTTAAATGTGCAAAATAGAACTGACATTTATCAAAGGAAGAAAATTACTTGGGTCATATTGGGTAGGACTTGTAGGGATTATGAATCTACCATAGAAATTAAATTAGTTTGAGAAACCCGTCATCCAACCAGTTTTTCTTTCCTCTATGGTGAACCACACCAGGGAATTGTTGCTACCACCTTGAATCCCAGCCCTTATCCAGTTGCACAGGGTTCAGAAGAGCACCCATAAAGCACTTGCAAGGCTTACTTTTATTAAAAAACCCCAAAACCTTCATTTGTGCATGTGGGAAAAATAATCTATTTTGGAGGAAAAGTTATTTAGATCTTCTGTAGAGAAAGATTTCTATATTCCTATTAATCAGTCAGTATCCTCAAGTCAAGTCTAACCTTTCCAGATCATGCCCTGTGGTTACCACTCAATTGGCTGTTTATTTGCACAGTTCACTTCATTGAGTTGTGATACCAAGAGCTACCTTGAACTTTTACAAAGCGAGGGCCTTGTATATCAACAAGTCTATGTCATTTTCAGCCCTGTATAAATGTATATGTTGATTCTGTTTGCTTTCTTTTAGTAAACAATCTGTCCTTTTCCATTTCACATTTTCCTGCCAAAAATATATCACAGTTGCTTGAAGTAATGTCTAGGCAGAACTGCAGGGTGAAATTCTTTGTTTCCCCTTGGGGGAAAACATGTGAACACACAAATACATATATGCACACACTGTCAGCTACCGCCTGAGGCTTACCATCAGCCAGCTTAGATTGCTCCAGGACAGATTTTCTGTGCTCCGTTCTTATGCTATTTTGTTATTAGTGATTTGGTGATGAAACAGTATTTTTCTGTCTCTGTTTGTGCTCTTTAAGTCATTCACAAAAGGTCTGAAAAACTGTCCAATGTATTTGGCTTTAAATACTTTAATGCTGCCCCTAAGTTTGGAGAAAGCAACTCTCAGTTGAAAGCAAATGACAGAGCGCCAGTATGCTTATATTGTGATTATCAAAGCAAATTCAATACACATTTAGATTCCATGCCAGCCCATTCAGAAACATTTCAGCTCATTGGCAAATTGGCATTAGACTACATTTAGACCTCATCAACAAGCCATTCAATTTAAGGTTCAGTACTTAGTTTTAGGATAAGAAGCACTAGGACAGCATTATCTCACTCAGTGATATTTATATACCACACAAAGTACATCAGGCACTTCAGAGATCAGAATAAATACGCACTTTTATTCCTAAGGAATTTGTTATCACAGACAACCTATCTGGTGTGAAGATATCTTTCCTATCCCTTCTGCTTTTACAAGATAAAGAGGAAGAGTTTAAGCTGTTTCCCTCAGCTTACCACAGTGCTTTGAAACAGAGTGATGTTTTGATGTCCAGATGTGGTGGCCACACCAAGATAGCAACTGGGTTATATGCCAGGAAAACGTGGCTGTCCTGCCTCACAAGATCATTGCTGATACCATGATCAGCGTAATTAGACACATACTGTTCTCTATGCTGTATTTCCCAAGATTCTGTTAAGTCATAATAACCACAACAAAGTGGCTGGACTGTAGCCGCCCAAGGTGTCAGAAGCAAGGTGTCATGGAGTAGTTATGTTCCAGTGCACTAATGTAATTTGCATAGTACAGCTCCATGGGCAGGGGGTGAAAGTACCTCTCTCTAGCTACCAAGGGATAAAATAGTGTGAAACATATGTATGTGCGCTGCATGTGCCAATTAGGCATACTATGATCAACTCATATCATGCCATGTTCAGACATGGAATGCTTGTGGTAGGTTGGCCCTGGCAGCCAGCGCCCACCCGACTGCTCTCTCACTCCTTTCTCTCTGGTGGGATGGCGGAGAAAATAGGAGGAACAGAAGTGTGAAATCTCGTGATTCACAACGAAGACAGGGAATCACACACCAAGTACTGTCATGGGCACAACAGACTTGATTTGGGGAATTTAACTGAATTTGTTACCAAGTAACATAACTATGTAATTAGTGATTTGAGTATTAGGAAACAAGCAAACAAAAAAGACAAACATTGAAATACTTAGGGAGAATATGCCTTTCCCCTCCTTTGCCAGGCTCAACATCACTCACAGCATCACTTCACTTCAAATATCTTTCTATTCTCTACTTCACTCCTTCACCCCAGACACCTCTACTCCTGCCTTGCTCTCGCTGCAGATCTCACTCAGTCCCTTCAGTGCGGCAACAAGCAGCGCAGGGGTTGGGGTCAGGATACAGAGGTCTCTCTCTGCCTCTCCTTCCTTCTCATTCTTTTCTGCTCCAGCACAGGTCCTCCATGGGCTACAGTCCCTTTGGGAATATCTGCTCTGCTATGGAGCACCTTCTCCTCCTCTGACCTTGGTGTTCCCTCTGACTTTTCTCACTCTTTTTCCCTGCCCTGCTCCTCTGCCTGTCCAGCATTTCTGCCCTTTTTAAAAGATATTTTCCAAGAGGTGCCACCAGCTTGGCTGACAGCCTCAGCAGCGTCCTGTGGTGGGTCTGCTGGAGCTGACTGAAACTGGCATTGTCTGGTACAGGGCAGCACCTGGAATCTTCTCCCTACAACTCCCCTGCTGCCAACACCTTGACACAGTGCAGTCCTACACGGTGCATTTGTTCTCCCCAAGGCTCTTTGTGGCATTTAGCTAGGTGTGTCACTGCAGGGCCTCCTGTAGAGGGGCTGGACAGTAGTTTGGGGCCTGACCTGACCAGCTGGGCTGCTCTTTCTCCATCATTAAGGGCATGAGGCAAGCTTTGATTTTGCCTAAGTTTGGATGCCTTGTGCTTCCCAAACTGCTGCAAGTCCTTCTGCTGAGGAGGCACTATTTTACTGTCATAACTGCACAGGGAAATTTTTTAAAAAGACTACATTTTGCCTGTACCACAGACTTTCCAGAGAATAGAGGGTGGGCCCCAGGGTGCTCTTACGGCTGAAATGCAAGTGTACAACTTAAAACTGGTAAATAACTGGCTGGGCAGAAGCCCTGCAGGAAACATGATATAGATGCTGAGCTAGATAGCTGTGAAAGAAATAGTACTTCAAATTATTAATATGGCTCTTATTGAAACACAGAAACCAGTTATGCTTTTCTATTTAACATTAGTGCAGTTCAAGCCTAGTACTGGCTACCCAGCTGTAAGCTACTATTTATAAACTGGATAAGCATGAAGTTGGGAGGAAGATGAAAGAATTGTACTGGTTTAGTATATAAAGGAGAAGACTAAACCGGGATATTAGAGTAGTCTTGTAATATCTATGTCCTGTGTAAGAAAAAAAGTATCAGAATCAAGAGAAATTTAGACTAGAAGTGTATATAGTTGGAAAATGGTACCACAAACTGGAATAAACATCCCATGGAATTATGAGAATCTTTGTGAATAAATGGCTTGGTTTCGAGGCTTTTTTTGGCACGCTGTTTTTCATCAGAGCTTAGATAATTCTTTTTAGTGACAGACACAAGGACTAGATGTAGCAGGTCCTCACTTAGACTATGTTCTAAATAATGTTTTCAGGCTCACTTTCAGCCCTGAAGTTTAGTTTAAAGAGAAACATAACTATTTTGCTGTGAGTTTACTCCTTCAAATATATAGCTTTATTTATTGTTAAACAAAATTAAAAACTATGTTTGAGAGGAAATATTTTCAGTTGAAGGGGGGTACTCTTTCATTCAAAGATAGGTGGTTTGCAAAGGATTTTTATTTATCTATTGTCTGGGGACAGAGAAAGCTGCATTGAGATTACAAATAATTTGAAAATTCATTGATGACTTAATAATTTTCAGTTCCTTCCCTGTAATTATGATCATTAATAGAGTATCAGTCAATGACTTTTGTTCCAAAAAATGCACAAATACATATTTAAATCCATCCATATTAACTACAGAACAATAGCTTATTTAAAAAGGTGAGCTTAAGAGACTAACACACATTTATACATTTACACATCTGCTTGAGAGCTCTGCTGACGAGCAGTCTGGAAACTATATGTAAATGCATGTAGACGGTTTGTATAACAGTTTCCTTCCTTTGTATTTTTAATAGAAATCTGCCCCTGGGTATAATTTAAAAAATAAAAAAAACCCAAAACTAGTTAAAAAAAAAATCAAATTCACTAAAAAAGTGAGATGTAGGGATAATGATTGTAATTGGTCAGCCTGCAGTGGCTTCCTGTGGCACTGACGGATACAGACATATTGCTGGAGATGTCAATACAAGAGTTGACAAAGCCTGCCAAGGAGCCAGATACCGCTGCCAAAAAGAGATAAAAATGATCTTCAGTTTCATATCTGTTTGCGGTGGTTAACATTAGCAGTACACCATCACTGATTCCCTCAGATTAATTAATCTAGTGGGAAGAGTCTCATAAAATGCATTTGTTCAAAGTAACATCTGGTTTAGGTTTCTTGCCCTGTCCTCCCTCTAATTTCTCATAAATATCTTTTATTTAATTTTGTTGTATTTGCCTAAGTTTACTGAGACAATAAAGATGTCAAGCATTTGTATTTGTTGAGTGAAAGCTATTTCCAGAGGACGGTCGTCTAATTATCTACACCATGTGATCTATTTGTTTTATAAAAATATATTCAGTGACAGTAGGTTTGCTCAATATAAGAATCCTTTTCTACTCTTGAGCTGGCTAAGTAATATTTGTGAATTGTTTATTTGATTCCTGCTTTTCCCTCACTAATTGATGAATACATTTGTTCACAAATAAAATGTGTTCATTATTTGACTACATTGCAGATGGTTGAATAATATTAAGCAAAGAAATTATCTGCAATATTTTTTTCCTGTTTAACTGTTAATCATAGCTGACTCTCTCATCTCACCTTATTTGACATCCCATTTAGCCATCACCCAATCTACACATACTCATTTCTGTTGAATATAAACCACACAACCACAAAAAAAGAAATCACAAAAAAAGCTTCGCAGATCACAGCAGGCTTTCATATTACAGCTCCCAGGCCTTTCTTCAGTATGTCTAAATGGTCTTCTGAGAACCCCAAAACTCCTCCAAACTAGACCCACTTCCATTCCTGCCTCAGGTGCACTAGGAACAGCTTCTCCAGACCACAATGCACACCAGATCATCAAGGGTGGATTGGGTGGCCCTTAGAGAGTCTAGTAGTTGTTGGTTATGTACATGGACAGTGAGTTAGGAGAGAAGCACAATGTCTCCTGGCTTTCATAGTGTTCTTCTCATTTAAACTACTTCAGCTGTAGCCAAAGCTTAATGATGTTCATAGCCTGGGATATCCAAACAGAACAAGTGTATGTAGCTAAAATAATTTGACCACAAAAGTTTATTTCTTAAGAAAGAAATAAGGTTAGTGGACTATGTCCTGAGAAATCTAACTTTAGCTCCTGTGTTGGCCTCAGCTGTTTTTTCTAAACTGTGAAAAAACCCCCAGTGTTTTGTGTCAGTTGTTTTGTCTGCGTAGCCTTCTTCCATACAAGCTTTGGTCCAATGGGTGGGGCGTGCGAGTGAGTTTTCTTTTTTGCTTCATCAAACTTCTTGCAATTCATGTCATCTCTCTTGCATTGTGTGCTCCCCTTCTTGGGAATGGGAATAATGTTTTTGTTACCTTCAAAAATATTTTTATTTATAATTTTATATCATATATTGACTGTTTTGTAAAATGCAAAAGGTTTGGGACTTGCTGTTGCTATTACATGTTTGTATTAGACCAGCATGATGGGACAACATGGTGCTACAGGTGCTACAACAACAGAGCTTAATAATAATGCTTATCATGAACAAAAATATATTTCTACTTTTCATTTCTCAGCAGAGGGAGAAGGTATGGGTTTGGAGCACCTTCTAATCATTATGCATTATATGCATTATATGCATTACATTTTATGCACTGTTTGATTTCACCAGAATTGGTAAAAGTCTCCTACTGCATAAACTATGCTTGTACAAGCAAAGCAGTATAAAATAATAATTCTACTTCAATCAGTGAGCTCATCTTTTATTTCAGTATGCTTTGGCCTAACTATCTTTCAAGGAAGAAAGTTATATTTTAGTCAAACTTTGATTGCTTTACTTTGAAACAATAATAAAGCACAATTAAACCAATGTCCTGTGGAAGCTGGGAGATTATTGCACTGTGCATCCCTCTTGATCTTGCTGTCTAGGTTGTATAGACTGAGCTGTAACCAGCCAACAAACTGCCCTTAATGTAGAAACTTCAGTTGCAAGCTGCCCTCTGAGAGCCATGCAAGAGAAAGACACACTTCATTGCATGCTCATGTGATAGCAAGGCAGCATCTTGATCTACAGATGCAATATGTGAGGTGAACTAACCTTCCTGTCCTGTAGGTTATTCATCTGAAAAGCGTGAGTAGTAGTGCATTATAAAATATGAATTTGTTCCACAGATTTTTACATTTTAATAAATGTACATAAATAAAAATGTATATTCTTACATTTTCAATAGGTGCATGGGTGCTCTTAGAATGAAATAGGTCAGATAATAACATAGGCTCTGTCACTTGGTTTTTATGGTTGATGCTTTAGATTCTGGAAAATCCCTGCTTGCAATTTAAAATAGAGAGTTAGCAATTGTAGTAGAAAGCTGTCTAATCCTCTGAGTTCAAAATTTTCCTTTTTGTGTCCAAATGATCTAAACGTCCAAATTCATTGTTTTGGAGTGCTCTTCTAATAACATTGCAGCAAATGTTACAGCTCGGAGCAATCTTAACTTTTGTGTTGAAGTGTCACCCTCACTTTTCTCCAGTGAGAAAGGAATTCCTACTGCCCAAGCATAGGGAAAAATAGTAATGTAGTAATAACTTTTTCCCCTGAAAAGAAATATTATACATATTCCACTCTAAATGGGGTACATTGTCTTGCACAAATGTCCTGTAGTGTTCCTATGGCCATATCTTGATTTGATTTCGTGATGGGAATATTTGAGCATTGTACTGATCACAACAGCCTGGAGAAGAGGACAGAAAGACAGAAGAATTTCTGCCTTCAGTTGACTAGTGATAGTCTTCCCTCTTGCTTTTCCCTCTGATATTTAAACTGGTTTTCTCACATTTTTTTCTTTAGTAATGCCACTGCTTTCTATCCCTTTCACTGATAGAGTCCAGGTTTTTAAGAGCTTAGGAGTCAGCCCTTTGTGGAGAAGTCAGGAAAGATTTCTTCTCTCTCAGGTAAAAATGGCATAGGCTTGATGGATTTGCTCAGCTTCCTCAAACTGTAAGTGAAACGAGGTTATATATTTCTTGGGGAGGATTCAGGAACTGTCATTAGTCATCTGTAAGAGCATTGTGCCCCTTGTGAATAAAGATCAAATAACCAATTTTAGTAAGTAAGGAAATCCTGAGATTTCATCAGTGGACCTTGAAAGAAGAATAGAGAAGTATCAGTCTTTATAAATGAATATCTTCATTTGAGAGTAAGGAAATCCTGAGATTTCATCAGTGGACCTGAATAGAGAAGTATCAGTCTTTATAAACGAATATCTTCATTTGAAATCCTTTCACCTATTTCACGTCTGTAAGATGGTAGGATAAAAAAGACTGATGAGAGTATCTTTTGGAGAAGCCTGAAGACAACCCTATCTCTGCAATGTATTATATGATGTAAGTCTTGTAACTTGATCCTTTTAAAGGTCTGGAAAATTAAGTTAATACACTGAATCCTGCTGCTTAAATTGTTCCTGTTATTTCAATTACCTGTATATTCAATTACTTATTGAATTGTGTTTCGGTCAATCAGCTTTGGCTCGGAACTCTCTTTCACCACCATACCGGCTCTAAGCTTTTTTAGGCCCTATACTGGTGGGATGGATAGCTTGTTTTAATGAAGGCTCTTCAGTTCCAAAGGAGTTAAATGTAATTGTTGCAGAGTTTCAGAGAAACTGCAAGAAAAATTGTTGGATTGTGATCCTGAAATCTTTTGAATCAGGCAGCAAGCTGCCTGGTGAAATTAAAATCAGCTCCAGTAGCTCGGCCAGTAGAGGGAACTCTTAAACAGTACAAAGTCAGGTCAGGAATACATTGTAGAAAATTAACGGTGCAAATATGCATAAGCGTGTACATTGCAAAAATCTAACAATGGTTTTTGGCTTCTTTGTGTATGGCACATTAACCTCTTTATTTTGATCCAACTGCAGTTTAAAACAGTGAAAGCATGACTATGCTAGATACCAGACTGCAAGTGATTTCAGTTCAAATGTAATCTCACAAAATGTAGTGAATCTTTAGGGGGAAGAAGAGGGAACATCTGTGACTACTCTTTTCATTAAAGCCTGCATTTCATCTCTGAGAGTGGCAAACCACATTTTTCATTTCCTGAAACATTTGTTTTAGAGACTTTTTATTTTCAGAATGTGATTGTTTCAGTCTGAAACTTTCAGTGCTGTGACTGTGTGGCTTAATTCGAGTGTTTTGTTCCCTGTGCTCAGAACAAATATTGCTGACTAAAGTGAGGAACAAGTATCCTTCTGTTGGCCCCAGGGGCGAGATTTACAGCAGTGCTTAACATCTTACCTACACGTATTTATAGGAGACATCTAGATTTCTGTAAGTGGTTTGGGGAATTAAGTAATTTAAGAAATATTTTCAGCAAACAGTAAAGATTTGTCCCTGTCTCCCTGTTATTGTGTTTTATCGAGACCCACTGTTTGATCACAGCTATCAAACATTCATAATTCTAATACTTCATTTTCTGAGCCATCAGTAATCAGCTGAGTGATGACTGTTCTTCATTGTCTAATCAAGCAAAGATATTGCTTCAGGACAGACTTATTAAGAGTTTGCAAGAACACTTAGTTTTCACAGAATAAAAGGCCCTTTTCTGTGTGTATCTGATATTGGTGTCAGCCCTGAAGATAAGCATAAAATTCTACTTTTATCAAAGACAGTTATTCATGGATGAGCACTTATAATTAGGCACATTGTCATCTATAATCCTACGTCTCACTTGTGTCTGGCAACCCAAAGATAGTGTTTACTTTTTCTTTTGCATGGTACTTAGTATAATTTCTTTCTGTTACGAGCTTTATATCATTCCTGACCTTCTACAGAAGTTTCTCATTCTTTTGGTGGTCCTAACCAGGTATTTTTGTTCATTTTTAGTCTCATCTTTCTTATTTCCTTTTCTCCTAGTTTTGTCAGTCTCTGCTCATTTTGTGCCTGGTAGTCATGGCCTGTCTTCTGATGGTTATGAATGTGTGTCAACCTTTTTTTGAGTCTTTTGTGGTGTCCTTCTTCCATCTATGACAACAGAACAAGAGAGGTATGCAGCAGACTGGATTCTGTTTTCTCATTGCTGCAAATTCATAGTAAGTTCTCTGAAAACACATATTCATCCAGTGTTCACTGAACAGATATTTTGTCTTAGAACTTTCTTATTTCCTAAAGTAAGGCAGTATGTTCCCATACCAACCAGCTGTGATGGATGTTTTGACATGTAAATAAGTGATTTTTTTTTTAATCTTTCTCATGTCACTCAATCACTAAGGCTGATAATTATCTTTTTCAATGTTTCCATGGAGTTCAGAAACCTCTTTTCAGCAAAGGAAGTTGAAAACACAGCATATAGGTCTCCCCTTACAATGCATTTTGTAGCTTTAGAAGCTATTCTGTATGGAACCCTCCCTCCTTCATTTTCTCTCACTTGGACCATTATGTTGCTTATTTCCAGGACCTGAAGTAGTAACTCTTCAGGCCTTTTGGCCTCAGAGGGACAGAGGAACCATAAATGGCTTTGCATCTGCTAGCTGTAATGCCAGCAGAAACACCCCAACACAGACAGAATTGTGTCTCCATTTACTCACTGGTGCATCCACACTAATGGTCTCTTCCAAGCAGGTACTGCCTGCTCGCCTTCTGGATGTTCCTCTGTAATTTCCAAACTTGAACATTGTCATTTAGGGGTACTGTATGGGCACACCAAATCTGATATCTGCTAGTTGAGTCATCTGTGTTGACACATACATCATTTTACTGTCAGTGAGAGTACATTTAAACCAAAACTTGAGTAAATTGAAGGAGAGTTCATCGTACTTAACTCTGTGTTGAAAAAGGGAGGGTAAAAGCTGTTTAAATGTAATGTTTTCAAACTAATCATGAAGATACACTCTTTTCACTTATATATAAAGAAACAAAAATTATCATTGAGACCAGTCTGGCAAAGCCAGTTTTATTCTTCATGTGACAGGGTTCTGTGCAGTACTCACAGTAAATCTGTGGAAGCTGGTTAGAGAAAGGAAAATTATATCACAAGTAGCACAGTGGGAAAGAGCTAGAAAATAATAGAAATCACACCCCATTCTCCCAGCAGCCCCTACCCCAGCCCCAGCAGATCAAAGTCTTTCTATTTCAGAACCAAAGCTTCTTTATATTAAATACCAAAAAAGTATGTTTAGATAACATTAAGGGACTGACTTAAACCATAAAAGTCAGGAAATTCAGAATTAAGGCTGGCACTCTGATCTTAAATCACACAGTGGAGAAAGGCAGGGGTGGGGATGGGAAGGTGAACCCCAGGCACAGCAGTGTAAGCTGAGGATGGAAAGTGAGAACTACCTTGGCGTCTTCCCACTTGTGCTGCTGGAAACCTAAAGAGTGTGTGGTTTGAGGAGTTTATTAATGTCCATTATGCCACTGCTTGCCTTTTTTTTCTGGCATATTGACCAAACAAATATGAATTTTGGCAGTTGCAGAAGGTTTTTAGTAAATGCTCATCGGAGATCAGCTGTGCTTTCTGTAGCTATCCTATTCAGCCAGGAGAGAAAGGGTGTTGTGATTAGTCAGCTTTGTTTTCTTTTTCTTCTGAAATTCATGCTGCTCTTAGCCACACTGGTATCAAGTTATGGCTACCCTATTCCAAAAGTTAGCTTTAAAACTTTTTTTAAAAATTGAAATCCCAGTTATATCCTTATAGGTTTTCCTATGCAACTTCAGTAAGATTTGGGTTTTCTCTTCTTGAATTTTTGAATAGACTGTTGTTAGAAAAGCTGAATCTTTTCACCCTGAATGTGGCTTCATTTGAGTCAAGAATAAAATGATTCTTCTGTATAGAAACATATTGTCTGTATACTCACAGTAAGCATGGCTGGGATCATTCAGAACAAAATGGACTAGATGACCTCTAGGGGTCCCTTCCAACCCAAAACATTCTATGATTCTATGAAAAGAAGAAAACAGTACAAATACTACAGTATTAATTCACTATGAGCAAGACTTTACTTTTTTACAGCATCAAGAACAAAGTCTACTCACCAATTATAGTTTTAAATAGAAATTAATGTGTGCTTGATAAGAAACGCTTCACCTATCTGTAAGACTGGAAGTGGAAGCTCTGAAAAGTCTGTTAATGTTAGAACTTCCATTTAAGATTTTCAAACGTTTACTCCTGGTGTGCTGGCATTGTATGATGGGTGTCAGAAACCAAAATTCCTCTTTTATTTATTAAAATCAGAAAGAACAGAGATTGTGGTAGCTTTAATTATTAAAACATTGAAATATTGTTTCAATATATATGTGTATTAGAAACTATTAGCAAGATAAAAATAGCAATACACCTTCCTCTTCTTTGATAAAATTAATTTTAAATGAAAAATACTGAAATATAAAAAGAAAAATAAGCTGGAAGCTGTATACCTTACTTTTCCACTTATTCTTCCTGATTTTAAAGAACTATTAAATGAAAGTTGGTGGGACACATCACTTGGTCTGTTCCTTTTTGGTTTGTGGCAATAGCAGCTGAGTGTTTCTAGATATTCTTGCAAGGAAGCTTAGCTCCTATCAGTGTTGTCTTCTTCAGGAAGAAAAAATGCTGAGCAATCCTGGAAATGCTCATTTATATTTTGAAACAAGATGTTTGTTGTTGTATAAATTCCACTTTTGTATTTGATCTTCACATTGTCCACAATGAATTATGAGCAAGAGGATCTTGGAAAGAAGTTAGTGTATTTGGAAAATAATCAGAAAATTTATAATCATGAACAAGTAGGAAAAGCATAAGCATATTTGTACGAGAGATCTAATTTAAAAGAAAATAAATCAAAGCAGGGTGCAAGTACAGAACACATGAACAGAGCATGATGGTGTGGAAAGAATTATATTTGTATATGGCAAAATCGGAGATAGATATATAAACATTTTCACTGTTCCAATCCAGATAAGAAATTGGTATTAACAATATTTCACAAACTGTGGTTTTAAAAAGTTTTTAATGTTTTTCTGCCTAATTTTTTCATCAAATTTGGAATATTATAATTTGAATTAAAAAAGTATAATTAGCTTGCATTTCAAAGAAAAAAATTGTTTAAAACATTAATCAAATCACAAAATTACTCTTATTGCCACTTAAACGTATAAAAAAAATGTTTCTTCAATTTCTAAACTTCTGTTTGACTCTTCTTTTGGGTTTTTTTTCTGCTCAAATAAAGAAGAATGAGTGTCCTTTTGTATGGAATACAGAATTCATTTTCAGTGTCTAGCAGGGAAATAAAAATAGGTGAAAGCATTCTGGCTAGTTCTGAATAGAAGGAAAAAAAAATGTTGGCTCACACAAACCAATAGCCAATATCCCATTGATTTTTGTCAAATTTTTGTATGGTTTTCATTCCACCCAATCAAAATATTTTTGTGTATAAAAATTTGATTATATAATACAAGGTACAAGTCTGAAATTCTTCATAGGAATTAGCTCTTACAAAGTTCTAAGTACTAAAAATATTTGAAAGACATCATTATTTTTCACTGGTGACCAGCCATAAGCAGGCTTATGTGTTGATATACTATTGCACTGGTAGTACACATACCAACTTCAAATATACTGAAAATTGGGAAAGATTTTTTGCAGTTGAAAGCTACACAAAAATAACTATATTTTTAGTGATATTTTAAAATTTCTATCACATGGGATTTTCCGTTAGAAGATATCAAATTTT
>NW_009259433.1:0-1644 GCF_000687185.1 Egretta garzetta | reverse complement strand
ATTCCTGCTATATACGTAACATGCACAAGGAGATATACTTAAGTGTAAAGAAATAATAAATGCACTGATATGATGTAAACAAGTGTCATGTAAACTAAGCTGTATAAACTATTTAGGATGCCAAAAGCAGATATGAGCTATAAGGCTAATCCACTTCAGCAGTGTGGCTGCTGACCTGTTTTGTTGTTTGGTTTGTTGCTTTGTTTTGTTTTTTTAATTTTATTTTATTATTACACTTTTAAACAGGATAGCTCTGATACAGCTCTGCATTGTGCCAGACAGACAAAATATATGTGACTTTTTGGACCTATGAATGGGTTCCACAGCTGAGCTAGAACAGAACTCAGCTCCTGTTTTCCATTTGCTTTGGACTTAGGTAATGGCACAGAGATAGAAGCAGATGTATATTAGCACATAGGCATATACAAAACTAAATATATTAGCACTGGAATGATTCTGACTACTCCAAATGATGTCTGACTGGCTTGTTGTTTAATGTTAACATCGTAAAAACAGGCACTGCAGAGGAGGTAAAATACCTCAGTCAAAGACGCTTTTAGAGTAAACTGAAAATTCTATCTATATAGGATTATTCTGTTTAAAAGTCAAATTTAGTGTTATGTCAAAAAAATGAATCAGTAAAATGGCCATAAGCTTATCTTAATTATATTTCACGTAAATGTATATAGCTTTTATTTATATTTTGGTGTCTGTCCAGATGCTGCTGTTACCATTTTGGAATCTGTAGCGTAAAGGGTCTCCAGAGTAATTTTTTTTGCCTTTGTTTAAATAGGTCAAAGACATCCATCCTACATACGAAAAACCTAGATGCTTAATTCCAGTCTCAGGCAATTCATACTGCACAAATATAAAGTTCTTAAGATAAAGGTTATTGTGGAAATGCTGACAAGCCTTTATCTGGCACTGAAAACAAGGATTCTGTAATCAGAATTAGGTTAACTACCTTTTATCCTTCCTTATTATGACTGGCTTCATAAAGTTAAGACAACAATGAAGTGAAGCTACCAACATACATGCAATTGATCTTCTCTGCTTTAATGTAATTAGTTCTTAATTCTACCACTAGTTCCTCTGGATCTGCTTAAATTTTGAAAGTGATTCAAAGAGATGCCTTAATTATTACAATATGCAGCTTAATGCATATTCTTCAGAATCTCAGCAGTGAAAACCTACAAGTTCACCCCTCTGTCCCTTCTCTCTGTGTCTGTATTCAATTTCGAGCTTTCTAAAATCTAAGCGTGCAGTCTCAGCAGACCCACGAAGTAGGTTAATCAGTCTTCTATTCTAGCATGCACACATCCTGGACTTACCATTTGGCTGATTTAAGTGAAGTATAGATTTTTGTCTTTTTTTTGTCTCTTTCCACTGTCTTGGTATATAAAGTTGACAATGTCTTTGCAATAAATACTGTATCTTCTTTTTTTATTTCTTCATTATGGATTAGACCCTGTATGCCTTAGCAACACCCTTCTTCAGATGAACTTGTAATGGAAACAAAGGATCAAGAGACCCTTTGAGCACAATATTAAGCAAATCTTATTGGACTGAGGAATTCTGTCTGATACCTGATAGCATCATGCATAGTGCAGTCCCATATCATAGCAGGCAATATACAGGGAGCTT
>NW_009259432.1:0-2747 GCF_000687185.1 Egretta garzetta | reverse complement strand
GGCTCTTTAGTGCAGAACTAAGCCACCTCAATTTTACCTGTGCATTTGCACCTGTTTGAATACAATTTTGAAATGTCAACAAAATACATTTTAAGGATATACATCTTATGCCTCCCCGTTCGCACTTAATTTGTTTCATCACATAGGGATAGGAAATAAAGGCCTTCACTACAGTTTAGGCAGCTTGCCAATACCTATTTTATAGCAATAAAATATGTACAAATTAAGGAATCTCATGTGGAAAATTCATTCAACAGCCTCAAAAGCCAAATGAATGGTAATTACTTCAAACACAATGTGGTAGCAATCAGGCAAGATTGGATCATGCTTTTAAATGTATGTCTAAATTTTTAAGAACCAAGATAATTATGAATTATGAAAATAACTCAGACAATGCCACGGCAAAGACAGTGTTTGTGGAATACGAAAGAGATCTTTAAGAAACAGAGAAGACTTTATTCCAACACCTGCATGTAATAATCAGAGAGCAAACGTGGGCTGATATTGTGGTTTATTTCCTTGCTTCTAGCCATCATTTTATACTTCAGGATTGCTCATGGGTGCCTTGAAGTACTGAGAAAGTGGAGCATATAAAATAAAATGCAAGTAAAATGATTAATCCTGCTTACTAAAACCAATGGAAGCTCTTTCTAGTTCAATAAAATAAAATGCAAGTAAAATGATTAATCCTGGACCAACCAATGGAAGCTCTTTCCAGTTCTCGTTGACATATATTGCAATGTAAAAATAAATTTGCCATCTTACTTGTCTGTGCATGTTTTCTTCAATTATGCAATGTCAACTGAATAAACATAAAGTGGGTTCATTTCTCATAGGTAAAGCTGAACAGATTTAGATCAATAACTACATTCCTTTTAAAAGACGACTGGCAAAGACAACGATGGCATGGTTGCTTTTATGAGCAGTCTCTAGGAAACCTTTCCATTCAGGAAAAAGCACAACAGAACAGGTCTAAATTATAACTGTATAATTACATTAGCAAGTAATGAAAATTCAGGTATAGACCAAAATATATACAAAATAACAAATATTTTTTTTCCATTGAAAAAATTGCCAGGACACTGGACTGCTTTGTTATAGTTCTATAATCTTGTAGATTAGTGGTATCACAGAATAATTTCAAGTTGGCAAGTACCTCTGGAGGTGTCTTGGCCAAGCCCCTGCTCAAAACAGACACAACTTTAAGAACTTTGCTCACGGTCTTGTAGTTTTGGATGGTAACGTCAGTAAACACAGTACTGGGGTGCTGCATCCAGTACTTATGTCTGTGCCTACAAAGGGCTCTTGACACACCAGGGTGTGTGAAAAAGTCCACAAGAATTACACGGAATCTGGAAAATCTCCACCTCGTGAGGCATTTACAGATAGGTCTACACTGCGCCACGAGTGAGTATTACATGACACCAATGCTCTTAAGCTCAGTACAGCTGATGTAGTGCAGAACTCCTCGCAGGCTAGTTCAGGGTTCTGGCAAATCTGGCTGTGGGTGGTCAGCCAGCCACGAACCTTCCTGCCCTAAAGATTTACTGCTCCCTGAAAAGAGATGGCAGAAGGTAACATGTCCCTGTGCTTCAGATGCTCCTTTGCAGCCTGGCATCGGGTCTTAGCTCTTCTTCAAACTGGAAACTATTAGGTGAAGCAGACATTTTTTTCTGCTGCCTGTCCCAGGAGCACTGCCTCCCATTCAGGAAGGGATAGCAAAGAAAGGGACAGCAACGCACACTGAATGCAAGGCAAAACCCTCCTACTGCTGAGGACCTGCATGAGTTTTGCCTCAGGTGTCTGTGCTGGCATTGCACTGAAGTGCAAGGTAACCTGAAGGAAGCTCAAGATACTTAGCTTATTAAAAAGAGCAATGAGAGGTCACTTGGCTATAATATGCTCTGTAGGGGGAGACCCTTACAATACAGCGTGTTTTAATCTGAGAGGCAAAAAGTTTAATATGATCCAATGCCTGGGAGCTGAAACTAGGTACACCTGAATAGAAAATAAAGCATGCACATTTGGGATAATTAACCACCAGAACAGTGTACCTAAGGGTACGGTTGAAATTCTGCCTGTGAAATCTTTAGGACTATATTTTTTGCCAAGAATATTCCAAAACACAACCAGGTGTGAAGGGCAAGGAAGCCTCCTGGACAATATCAGAGTGTCAAACTTCAAGACAACAATAATTTTGTAGGTGACAAATCAAATGTAACAATTAATTGAGGGAGAAAGGGTCGAAGAGGGAAGTTTTCAAAGGACAGCTGGATATCTGTCTCCCTTGGAAGACGAATTAGGTCCAGGTCTCTGAAAATCTGTCCACTGGACCAAACTGCATATTCATTACATGCTAAAGGATTCAAGCTGTATTTTGTTGCAGATTACGTAGGAACATTTACAGTTTTGCCTTACTTGAGTTTGTATTGCTAAAAGACATGTTCAAGCACTGAAGAGAGAATCTGCTACACGAGAAGCCTATGAAATAAAGAATGGCAAAAAAAGTGAATAAGGAAGGAAAAAGTCTATTTCATACTACAAGAGCTCTGGGACACCAGTGACGTTTTCTGGTAGAAAAACTCAAATTTTGTAAATCATCGCCACAAGATGCTGTGGTTGTCAAAGAAAAAGATTCAAAGAGAGATTGGACACGGAGAATAAATTGCTGTAAAACGTAAAAGTGCAGACACAGCTTCTGGCTCAGGAAAGCTGTGCTCCTCTCCTTGCTGGAAGCTGCGGTGGCA
>NW_009259431.1:1154847-1162702 GCF_000687185.1 Egretta garzetta | reverse complement strand
AAAAACCTCTAGGCTCTGTTCCAAAGCTATTGTCTCATTTACCTCACATATTAAAAAGAAAAATAAAATAATGGAAGGACAGGGAACTGCACTTTCCTGGTTTATTTGATTCTGTCATGAAAGATGAAGGACAAAACTTCACTGGTCTTCAAAAATCTAGCACATACATCCCAGCAGCTAAAGCAAACAAAAAACACGTGAAGAACAGAGCTGTGGAGGACTGATGCTTTTCCACACCTGGGAACAAAAAGTACCTCTTTGCTTTTAGCTCAAAAATGGACACGCATGAACCCTGTCTGTCCTCCTTTAATAACCGAGGATAGAAAGGCAGTGTGAAAGGCTGCTAGTAAGACAGCATTGTTTCCTACAAGTCCAAATCTAGTGCTGTGGATAATGTGATATATAATGGCATAATGGTATAGGTGGTATATGATGCACCAATGAATCTGAAGCATGCTTAATAAAAATGAAGTAGCAGCAGCAAGCCTCCAGCAGGCTCTGCAGAAAATGGAGACAAGGAACCATTTTTCCAGTGGTACTGGCAAGCCAGAAGTGGCCTGATTAAACAGGGCCTCTAAAAGAGATTCGCCAGTAGCAAGATCCTCCCATCCTTAGTTCCCAAATAATCAATTCCAAGCTTCACAGTAAAAATTTGCACTGAGAAGTTGGTGTTCTGGTTTGTTATTTGGGGTTTTTTTATATACAAAGGTAACTACAGGCTAATTTTCTTCCAGTCTTCTTATTACTATTATATTATGCCAATTTATCCTGGTTGTATCTGTTCACACTAAAAAATTATCACGTGTAATGGCAAGACTAAAACTAAGAACCAAAGGAAATGTTAAGATGCAGTGCACATTCATTTCCTATCTTCAAATCACATTTGAATGAGACACACGCGAAAAATGAACCTTCAGTATAAATATGTGAAAGTCATCTTCAGCCAAAGAGTGTCTGTATCAGCTATTCCCGCCCCCCCCACATTTTTCCTTGCTGAAGAACTTCTCTCCCAGATTCATGCTTTCCTCTTACCAGTTTCATTCCATTTATTTGGCAAACACTCGCAAGTTTTCCATCATTTTTTGTGGAAGAACGAACTTATGCCACCTTATATCAAAAGGGAACTGTTGCTGAATTCACTAGAAGAGCACAAGGTTTGCCAGAACTTTTTTGCGCTCTCCCTTTTTCAGAAATCTGCTTCTATATACACCAAACACTGCAGTATCATTCTTTAAAATACAACTTCAAATCAGTGTAACTAATAAAAACCAGAACATTATCAATAGATATGATCCATCACCTAAGTCAGTTTACTTCAATTTAGAATTTGAGTTTAGAAAAAACAAATCACTGCTGAAAAAAATACAAATCTTTCTTACTATTGCATAAAACGAAATTAAAATTGAACTTCCCACTTTTTTTTAATTCACTTATATTTTCTTATTTTGCTTTCCCTTTTAACACACTGACAAGCCACGTTTGCTTGTCCAGTCTTAAGTACTTCTATGAAAAACATTGCATTGAATCATTCAAAAGGGAAAGGAAAAACGAAAAGCCAATAAAACTCCAACAAAACTTAACTCTCTCCCACCTTCTAAGACTGTGAGAAAAGGTCACTTGAACAGCAGATTTGAGAGCACAGAGACAGCACAGAACTTCTCCACATTAAAAGAATACTAACTAATCTGTTCCCTTAAACGGCAATATCCATCCCATTGGCTTGCAAGAGTAACAGAAACAGCAACTGATAAATTTATAATGGTCTTCTGAAGGTCTGTGCCACTGGCAGTCAGTTGTATGCAGAAACAGAACATTTGTAAGTTTGACAGCTCCTTATTAAAAGCAGAACAGCATTACTGGCAAAGGAGATGATCAACAGAAACTCTCCATTTTCCCCTAGCTACAATCTCTCCCCCAGGACGTGTAGCCAACTGAGGCCAGCTGGCCAACACATTGTTTTCTGCTTTTCCATTTTCCACAAAATTTCACTCCCAATTTGAACCATGCCCCTGGTACATGGTGCCACTGCCCTAACAATCAACCAGTTTGCAAGTGTTGAGATGGTATTGATTTATCACCAGTTCAGACTGAAATTAGAGGGTGACACCAGGCACTGAATAGCTAAAAATCTATAATCTACATATTCTCCATGTACGATAGGTACTAAAGTTGAAAATCTCCATGACCGCAATGCAGAAATATCAGTAAGGCGAATTTTCATACTTGCCTGTTTACGAGATCTCATTGCTGCCTCTTCTAATGTTTCAGCAGCTTCAAATTTGCCCTGTCGTCTGTAAAGTGCTCCAAGGTTCTTTAAGGTAGTTGTTACTGTTGGACTATTTGAAGGGGGGAAAAAAAAAAAGTTATTTATATACAAACACATTAAACTCCTCTCAATTCACCAACTAATAAAAAATTAATATAGTATCTATCCTATTTTTTGTAATTACTTAATAAATCTCTCTTGAAATATACTATACTGAACTTCATGTACAGGGAAAAACCTGTTAACCCCTTTCACTGTGCGTTAATGGCTTACACTTTGATTAGTCAACAGCCCTGAAACTGGAGGTTAGTAATTAGCCTCTAGAACTACTCAAGAGAAAACTGGAGTGCTATATCCTTGTGTTTCTCAGATGCGCCTTGAGGTGAAAGTTTAGCTCAATCTGAGTGTGTCCAACTGAACAATTACAAAGCTTCCAGAAAACAGGCCTACCCATGCATACAGTGACCATTACTGTACCTTGTGTTAGTCACAAAACAGATTACCAGTTCCTTTATCAGCTTTTACTTAATACCTATTTGCAGTTTCTGTGCAGTCAAACTATGCTTGAACAATAAAAGGAGGGGGAAAAAAAAATTGCACATTCCATTAACAAGTCTCATACTCCAACACGACATTTTTGTTTCAATGACACAATGGGAATTAGCTCAGTCACTGTATTGTTGCTTGAAGTTTTTCTCCAGTAACAGCAGAGAAAAGATTTCCGCATGCATTAGAATGAACTAGTACATGAAAAACAAACCAACAAGATGTTTTGCACCCAGAGTTCTGGATGGAGAAAAAAGAGCAGATTTCAACAGTACAAAGGTTCTGTTGCTTGTTAAATACAAGAATTCAAATGCTAAAGAAACAAAGTAACCCTCACTGCACATTATCAGTACTAGGTGCAGGTTTTTTCGTATATTGTACCACCCACACATTAAAAAAAAAAGCAGTTAAGGAACAAAATTAAAGCAAACAAAAAAGTATTTCACCAAGTATAATCCAAGCTGAGGTTCTTGTTTCTGCTATTTTAAGATACATTTTTTCATTCACACAAAACTATATTCTTCAAGCTTTAGAAACTCGAATAATGCTGAACCATGGCAGTTTAACTTTGTTTCTTGTGCCAGCTAGAAAACTCAAGGCTCAGTTATTTGCAGTCTCCTTTTTGCTTCTGGCCCTCTCTAGAGGTCTTGCTGGGGCCCGGAGAGCACGTATGCCAACCCACAGTATAAAAAGAAGGAAAGGTGACCTATGCTTCCACGTGAAGGACTGCCAAGAACACAAGTGGTGAATTTTTACATCACTTACTAGATCTAACCAGCCCAGATTAAAAGCATGCCCTGGACTTGAAAACTGCTACTGTGCTTCTGAAACCCAGTCTTGGGGCTTGAATTTTTAATGGTTTTTATAGTCCTAAGCAAGCAGCTGCTTTGGTTTCACTTTTAACGTGCTTTAATCTGACATTTCCAGATACTGGGCATTGCCGCATTGTTTGTCCTGTAAAGAAACTACCCACCTGTCAACTTTGCAAGCTTTGTACCAGCCACCATATTCTCCAAAAGATGTGCCATCTTTTTGCTTTCCCTAAAACAAAAGTAACATTGAAGAAAAATAACTGATCTGTAACTTAAATAGTAAACACTCTAAAAAAGATTTATGACAACGGCCTTACTTTGCATTCTTCCCTCTCTTCCGCATGCATCCAAATAGGCTTATTTTCATCTGATGGAACACAAGAAAATATTTTATAGAAGTACAAAACTACAAAGTAGTCATTGTTTGATTTTCACCCTTCTGAACTGAAGTTGTAAACCAGAGAATTATACTATTACCAACAACTATTACAAAAAAAGCTTACTGTCCATACTACCAGCAGCAGATAAATAAAGCATGCGCCTTTTCTTTTACAGTTTCACAGTTCTGTCTTCTTTTCTTATCTGAATTTAGACACAGTTACTTCTGAGAAGCTTTGAAGTCAATATATGCTGCCATTGATTTGCCATGTGCCTAGTTCTGTGCTAGAAAACATGCATTTATTTCTTTTATCATAACAACTGTTTTGACATCTACTAAGTGGTGCATATGCTACTGTCATGGAATGCAATGAAAATTCTTCACTGTGATTTATAGCTGATAAAATGCATTTGACTTCAATATACAGTGTAATTCACAATTTAAGGGTATTTTCCCCATTCTTTAAACGTATTAATGGAGGACTCACGCTAACAATGCATTTATTTTATCATTAAAAATCCTGCACTGACTTTTCCCTGGGACTGGAAAGTGACATATATTTTTCTGCCTCTATAAAAGTATCAAAATTGGTTTTATTTGGGCATAAGATAAATTATGACAGAAATACAATTCATAAAACATAAACCTACCAAGCCTACCTCACATAAAAAAACCTCTCCTTTTGAATCAAATGTTACTGCTATATCTAAATGCTTTCTTATGATGAATGTACTTCAATGCACCTACAATCTCACTTTAAGCCTACCTTAAGCAGACAACAATTTTAATGAAGATACAACTAACTTCCTGCAGATTTTACTTCATAACTCCTACAAAAATGAAATATACATTCAAATCTAGAGACTAGTTTCTTACCATCTACAGAGCCAAATTCCCGTTCGTGTGCACGAGTAAGAATCTCTTTGTATAAAGTTTCCGCTTGCTTAAATTTGCCCTGCTTTAGGTAGCAGGATGCCTGAAAACAAAATACCCCCCAAAAGGTTTATCAGCACACAGTTTTGTTCAGCTTGATAAATAATAAATACAATACATGCTGAAGAAAGGTGCATTTCCATTCATCAGAAAATTTTACTTTTTCTTAGATTTACTTTAAAAGGCTTACCAGGTTATTCTTTGTTTTCGCAACATTTGGATCATCTGGTCCCAGCTTAGTTTGGTAAATCTCCAGTGCCCTCTGATAGTAGTATTCAACCTCCTCATATTTACCCTGGTTCTGGCATAGTAAAGCCAAGTTATTTAATTGTTTGGCAACATCAGGGTGATCTTTCCCCAGAACCTGAAAATGAAATATCTTACATTAAAACATTTTCCAATCATCGTATCAGGGTTTAGAAATATCCTGTTAGTTTTTATTTCTTGTCAATTCAACATGAGGATGACAAAAGCAAAATTTGGATTTGAAATATATGAAAATGACTCAATTCTATTACAAACTGAGAATGTTGCAGAATGATTCATAACAGGATGAATGTTAAGTGGTGTAATAACATCATATGCACCGTATTTTACAACAAGTCAGGCATTCAGTCTCATACACTAGAATAAATAGTAGCTTAACTATCAAACGGGAAAGAAAAAGGTAAAGAAGGTTAATTACAAAACACAGAATTTAGAATATACCCAGAGTGCTTCAACAGCTCCATAGAACTACTGGAATTTACTACTGTTTTGAATTTCAGACACTGCTAACTACTAGGGCATTGCTAACTCTGTGGTTTATCTGGCAGATCTACCCAACCGAAAAATAAGAAAAGTGTTTTAACTTTGCTCCCTCCCCCAAAAAAATCCATTTAAAGATGCTGTATTCTTTTACTCATACCTTTTCTCTGATTTCCAGAGCTCGCTTACACAACGGTTCAGCTTCTTTGTACTTTCCGCGCTTACCATAAAGTACTGCAAGATTGTTTAGAGTTGCTGCCACCTGTGAACAGTAGAGAAATATTAATTATACTGGAATTTTCCAATACAAGTATCTGACAAATGAACACATCTGCAATGCATTGATGTTTTCAAATTTTACATGTGCAGAGTAGACCTCTTGAAATTTGCAAATGAAGAAATAATTATCATTGAATGCATACATACCAAACGAGGAAAGGAAGAAAATGAAATAATGAAATATTTTTGCTTCATTTGTGGAAATGTCATTTAGTGCATACATTTTCTTCATATGTTCCTCTCTTACAAAGTTACCCCTCACTTCTATACTCAGAGTTGCCCTGCTTTACACAGGCTACAAGAAGTGAGATCTCATTAATTTTAAACACTAAGTACAAAAGCTTGATTTATGTTTCATTAAAAAGCAGCAGTAAACCAAATCAGAAGTACACCTTCAATCTGAGTCTAATAAAGTGATTTGAGTAAGCAAATAAAAATCTTTCTTCCAAAATTAATTTCCCATAGAAAATCCATGCAATCCGAAATCAAGTATGTGCAAGTTATTTGTGGTGAAACAGCATTGAGTATAATGCTCAAAAGGTACGTTAAATATTTAAGAGAAGACAAAGAATGTTACATTGTGGCCTCCTACCTGTACTGGTTAGAGATAAGCCAGGTCTTAAAAACTTTCCTGTTGAGTTTAATATTAGAATGAGTTTAAAAAAATTCAGTGAAAAACACAACTAAGAACATGATATGCATGTATACAAACCGCTGGATGATCTTTGCCCAAAGTCTTTTCGCGGATAGCCAAGGCATCATTCAGGAGATTTGCTGCATCTTTGTATTTGTTCTGGTCTCTAAATTTTAAAGAGTCATAATTAATACTGGGGATTCAGACAGGAAAGTCATAAAAATGAAGCTGACGTCAGTACTGGCCTAAAGATGCTAGTACAAAAGAAGAGTAATTCAGAATACATTCCGAAGTCAGGAAGTAAAAACCTGAAGCCTGTAACTGTAAAGGAGTTTGCTGGTTGAGGACTAGCAGGTACTACCACTACACTGCTGTTCAATTTATACCTCTGGATTATCTGTTAAGTGGGTAATCAAGACATGCCCCCTCAGCAGACAAAAGAAAAAAAAAAGTATCAAAACCAGCTTCACTCACAAAACAAAGGCCCAGGCAAAAATGCAGCAACTTGTTTGACTTTTAAGTATAGGGAGACAAAGAAATATTGCAGGACTCTCTTTGAGGGTTTTAATAAAAAACAGGGAATGGAAAATAATACAACAGTGAAAAAATACTAGTCTGAACATTAACAGGTTGTAGCCAAATATTAACTATTTAACTGATATTTTATCTATGTCAGTATACAAACCTGTACACCAAAGCGAGTATGTTCAACATAGTGGCAACATCAGGATGATCGTGACCCGAAGTCTTCTCCAGATCTTCAAGAGCTTGTTTACAGAGAGGTACAGCAACCTCGTATCTACCTTGGGAAGCGTACTGAATAACAAGATTATGAAGGGTCCTTAATCTTGCTGGAATTTCATAGCCACCTTGCTGGGCAGCAGCTGCTGCACTGCTATGCTGCTGTTGAACTGAAAGAAATCCGCAAGATTTCAAGTTGTTTAGAAGATGACTGTAACTAAAACATCTAACATTACTGCTCAATGACACAAAATGAGTCACTGAATTTTATTTCTTCAATACAAAGTGTTAGTATTAGAACATACTTCACAGCAGTCATGCTGTCTTGAACAGTGACAATGAAAATATTCTTCATACTCTGTCCAGTATTGTATTAATATTATTTTACATTTCTATTAATTCAAAAGGGCCAAATGTAATAAACCAATGCAGAAAGTAGGAAACTATTTCAGCTCAGCACATCATTAACAGTTCTCAAGATAATATCGTAAATTTGCACTCACAAATATCGATGTTTC